>NC_056740.1:1485000-1490000 GCF_019279795.1 Protopterus annectens
CTATATCCATTGTCTGCCAGATTACCAAGACACCTGAAAAGCTGGTTTATAAAAAGGATTATGACAATCTCAACAACTATTTCCTGCTAAGTAATTCCCAACATGACTTTCAAAGAGAACAAAGTACCCTAACTGATGCATATATATTTCTATCTGTCTATCTATCTATCTATCTATCTATCTATCTATCTATCTATCTATCTATCTATCTGCTTCTGTGCTACTTGATTGAAACACCAAATGTCTAAAAGACAAAATATAGAAAAAAGTAGTTAATGGAGGGGGCAAGCCCCACCACCACCACAGAAACAGTCCATGCTAATTATATATATATGTACCGAGATCACACAACAATGGGGAAAGGACACATTCCACTTTCAATATTTTGTGTTTCAGACATTTTTTGTTTAAACATTTTTTTTCAAAAAAAAATGGCATCTGTCTATCTATCTATCTATCTATCTATCTATCTATCTATCTATCTATTATCTATCTATCTATCGATGGACCAACCCCCGGATTCAGCAAGCAGCCATGCAGGAATAAGTTATTCCTGCATGGCAGGGACCATTCCTGTTCAGCACAGCAGCGTGCCATGCATATGTATGAAGGCACACTGCCATGCTGTAAAACATACATGGTTCCATGTACAAGTGCAGGGGGGGTGTCTGAGAGCAGAGCTCTCACAATACATATGCCCCCTGCACTCCAGAATTGCCTTTTGGCAATTTAAACTGAGCATGAACACTCATAACACACCCAGCCCATCAGGATAAGAAATCTGGTCAAAGCCATAAGGGACAATCATCCCTAACAAGGCAAAAGTTGATAGAATAACAGCTCCAGCATTAGCAGGGATATTCTGAAGGGTACAAATAAAAAAAACACAACAAATAAATTTTTTTATAAATGCGATAAAGTTTAAGCGTAGCTGCGTGGGTGTGCCCGTTGCTTAGCTACGCTTAGTCCAGCTTAAACAGCACAAGAAGTTAAATTGCAAGAGACATCCAACATAAACAGTACTGCAATTGTGTACTGGTTAGAGCATATGCTTTGTAAACAGCCATTGCAGGTTTGATCCCCACTGAACCAATTTGCATTTTACATGTGAAAGCAGTACATAAACATTTTTTTTATAATTAGCTAATAAATAACATATATTTGTTAACCAAAGTACTGTAGTATGTCCAGATGTGAGGTGTTAGTTTAATACAGTTGTGAAACTCCCATATAAACACAAGTGCCCCATACAGTATAGCCACACATGAATAAATGTAATGAAAGCACATTGGAGGATGTCAGGGACAGTAAACACATTTATAATATGTAATGAATGCTGAATCAATCCCATACAGCAGATAGTCTATAAAATAAAAAATAAGCAATGCTAAGCATTGCACAGCTCTGCTTACCAGGTGTAAGCATTGTGTAAATATGACTGCTGAGCAATGAGTAGCAAAGCTAAGTTGATTTGCCAATTGGTAAGCAGTGCTGAACCAGTCCCTTTAAGCACTGCCAACCTTAGCTAAACAGGTTTGCCCATAGCTTAACTTAGCTCAGCATATTCAAAACCATCCAATCACAGCAAAGGGTAGGAAATCAGCCATATTTAAATCCCGCAGGTGGGCATACAGCTCAGAACTGGTTGCAGCTTCCCATTGTAGGCAGTATGGCAAGCATTGGTGAGGGCATGCACTTCTGTGGGCAGTGCTGGGGCATACAGGAGTCCAAGGTCATGGTAGGACTTCTGGTAAATAACCATGAAGAGAGACTGCTGCAGGACCAGTACCAGGGCTCCCAATATAAAGAAGAAGCCTGGGACCATCTCACTGTGATCTCACCAGTGCCACTGGTATCCCTCGGACTGGTGAGCAGGTCCAGCACCACTATGCCGACTTGAAGCCGAAGAAGATGGAGTTCTTGGACAAGTGGGTCCAAGAAGCAAGGCAGAGGGGTGATGTCCCAGCAGTGTGTAAGTATTAATATCAATAACTGTTTACCAAAGTCCAGCCTGTGTATGTGATGAATAGGTATGGCTAAATATTTCTCTATTCCCTTTACAGCTGTAGCTGAATGGGCTGTGAATCAGGAAGCCCATGCCAGTAGGCTGCAAAGGCTGCGTCGCGAGGCTAGTGAGTAACAATCCTGCTTGTAGTAGCCATACCAAATAAATATAAATTAGTAGAAAGTCACCTGGCAGTATAAAAAATTTGTATGGGTTGTACTGAATAAACCAGACAATATGACAGTAATAGTCCCATATAGGTGATATTTCAATAAAACCGTAACTGCCTGGCAATAAAGTTCTAAATCCTGGACTGGTTGTGTTTACTCTGGTATTGTATGGCATTTAGTGTTGCAGTCTCTGAATAGTAATGTTGTGTTAACCACTGTTACCCACACTGTGCTACATAAAAAAAAATATGTCTAGGAATGTCTATATAAGACTGTTGTAAGTACAAGGTCTGATTGTACAACCGAGGGAGACTTAGACAGAAAACACTGAAGGAGCAGACAGCAGTTTCTAAATAGCTCACTCTGATAAAACTCGAATTGTATTTTTAGCACACACAGCCATGGTTCGAATCCTGGGAGTGGTAGTAAGCTGTATGCATAATCATACCTCTCAACTGTACAGATTTTTGCAGAATGTCCTGATAATTGGCTCATATTTTTGTCCTATTCTTCTGTCTCCCTAGCAAATCACTGGGATGATGTCAGAACTGTAGTCACTAAATAATGACATACATTTGATTTTCAGATCTCAAATCCTTCAGAAAATGTATATTAAAACAAATCCTGTTACTCTAGCAACTCTCCAAGTTTATAAGAGTAATATTCAAAATATGTCCCTATTTGTACCCCCATGTTGTCAAGATTTGTCCAGAGAGATTGAGAGCTATGTGCATAATATTAACTAGGAATCTGGGAATATGTGTAGAAACAGTCAGGTAGTGTTAACAATCATTCCACCCACAGGTCTTTCAGATAAGAAAACTGCAACTGTCTGGCAATAAAGTTTTAAATCCTGGACTGGTAGTGTTGACTCTGGTATTGTATGGCCTGACATGTAGCATTCACCAACATCTGATGTCAGAATAGTACTGTTGTGTCAACCACTATTTCTCACACTGTGCTACATAAAAATATGTCTAGGAATGTCTGTATAAGACTGTTGTAATTACAAGGTCAGATTGTACAACCAAGAGAGACTGAGAAAGAAAACACCGAAGGGACAAATACCGGTGTCTAAATAGTTCATTCTGATGAAACAGAACTTGTTGTATTTTTAGAAGACACAGCCATGGTTAGAATTCTGGAAGTGGTAGGAAGCTATATGCATAATCATACCTCTCAACTATACAGATTCTCCCAGAATGTCCAAATATTTGGCTCATATTTTTGGCCTGTTCCTCTTTTTTTTCCTGGAAAATCAGTGGGATGATCTCAGAATTGTAGTCACCAAATAATGACATATATTTGAGTGTCAGACTTCAAATCCTTCAGAAAATGTATATTAAAAAAATCCTGTTACTCTAGCAACTGTCTAAAAGTTTATAAGAGCAATATTCAAAATATGTCCCTATTTGTACTTCCGTGTTGTCAAGCTTTGTCCAGATGTTGTGCATTAAGAGATTGAGAGGTATGTGCATAATTACAACTAGGAATCTGGAAATATGTGTAGAAACAGTCAGGTAGTGTTAACAAACATTCCCTCCACAGGTCTACCAGGTAAGAGAAGTAGAATTTAGCTATAAGACCATTGAAATATACACTGTGTACAAACATACCACTGCCCAAACCAAGGCCATATGGTATTTTAGTAATACCTGTAGAGTAATGATTAGAGCAATGATCATTAAAGTTGTGAGTATTGCATGGATATATAAGTTGTTAACTGACATCTCCCCCCACACCATATCTGCAACAATAATCTAAACACACAAATCAATGGGTATGTTTACACCAAATCTACTGTTGGGACATATGTCCTATTGTTCAACAAATATTGAAATGTGTGTCTATTAATGCTCCATGTTGAAATACTATCATTGGTGGCCTGTTGATATCAAGGTAACCTGCATGCTGTTGTAATGGCTACTGTGGTTCCATATACGAATGTGTTCTGTTGCTATGCAACTGTTCTAAATCTGGTGTTTTGGGTTAATTGGAATATCTATGCATGCTGTTATAACTAATCCTGGATTGTGTTGACTATTACTAACCCACATATGTTCTAAAACTACAACACCATAGCACATTTGGGAAGGCCAGTCCCAGCGGACCCACCACTCCCACCTCATCTGCCCATGGCAAGGGGCCCCAGCACATCTGGGACCCACCCTGGGTCCTCTTCATCTGCTGGTCCTGCACCGCCTCAGAGAATGCGGCTCGTACCCCTCAGGGAGCGGGTTCAGACAGGATACTGTCACTCGAAGTCAGGTCTAGGGACTGGTGAGTAGTGAGCTCTGAAGGGAGTTCAGAGATCTGCTATGCCAGCTTGAGGGCTGCGTGATACATTTAGAGGGGCAGCCTGCCCCTCATACTCAGCTTCCAGCACAGCCACCTTCGGGGCTGTGAAGTTGCAGTGGTGACTGCCCATGGGTGGGGACCACAGTCTCACAGTTTCCATTTGGGGACTAATGGGCTTCCGATTTCCAAACACCCCTCCCCGTCCAAGGTGTGTACCCCCACATGTGTCATATACTCCTCTGTATGCTGTCTTGTCTGTCTCCTACCCAACCTACCTCCCCAAATATACCTACTATCCTTCCCCAACATCCCACTGTCACCTTAAAAAAGGGCAATCTGTTCCCCCAAAAATGTCACCCCATACATAGCGATACATTTGGCACACATGTCCACTGTGCACATGTAATCTGGTTTAATTGGCTTCACAACACATTATTGTTGTCCTCACCCCTCTCTCAGAGGTTTGAGTGTCCAAATATACCTCCAAATTCAGTATATATGCACAGCTGTTGCTGTAGAAAAAATGG
>NC_056740.1:1492500-1605000 GCF_019279795.1 Protopterus annectens
CAACTTGTGTGGGAGTCCACAACATCACTGGAATGATAGCAGGAATGTCAGCACTAAATAATGATAGAACATTAACTATCAACCTTATACTGCATGACATCTGGACAAAGCCTGGTATATAGGTGGAGGACAGATGCTGAAACACAGGGCCATATTTGAAATATTGCTGTTATACACTGTGAAAGTTGCTGGTGTCACAGGATTGGTTGCAACATACCCTTACTCAGGAATATGAAGTCAGAAACACAAATGGATGTTGCCATGTACTGATAGCAATCAATGGAGAGACTGCCACTGATATGTCAGGGACAAGACCTGTGTGGGGAACAGACAAAACATAACAGCCAATCCTCTGGTCAACATGTGGATAGGTCCACAGTTGAGAGCTATGCAGACAGACTGCATTTCATGCAAAACTAGCATGTACACACAAACCCTGTAAAACTAGCAGTATTCAATGCATACAACAGCAATACTCACACACTGTCCCTAGGTCTGGAACCTTATACAAACATGTAGTTGGCCTGTTGTAAAAGGTATAGCTACCTGCTGTCTGCAACACTGATGCCAACACACAGGAAGGATGTCTTCCATACAGGAAAGGTAAAGGGTCAACGCCCACATAGTGTAGTTATTTATAGTAGTGGGTTGTTATGACAGTGGCTATTGGAAGATCTACACAGCTGCCTGCATGCAATTAGCAAGTGGGGGACAGCAATTGGTGCAGAGGCCATCACCTGAACATGAGCATCACCTACAAAACCATGCTTCAACCTACTCAAACAAGCTCAATCCCAGTAGTGGAGACACACACACACACACACACACACACACACACACACACACACACACACACACACACACACACACACACACACACACACACACACACACACACACACACAGACACACACACACACACACACACACACACAAATTAAACAAAACCTTGAATTACAAAACAGGAAGACATCCTTTACACAGAAGGAACCTGAAGATAAACCAGGTATGTGCAACATGTAAGCATGTAATTGAATGTAGTAATTGGTCTGCAAAAATGGGATAAATGATTATTAAAGAGGTATATGTGCCATCAATACTTGCTGTAATGATGTCCTGTTGAAAGAATGCTATGGACATTGCATCTGGCTCTGTCTGCAGTGGGCCATACCTGTCAACTGTGCAGATCTGCACAGAAAGTCAAGATTTAGCCATCATAGTGTTTGTTCTGTTCCTCCAAACATCTATATTACTTTGGCAAATAGCTAAAGGTGGAAGTAATGAAGTCAGGACAGACACATGAGTTTCAGACCCCACCACCTTCAGAACAGTCATGGTAATGTGAAATATATCATGCACAAACTTCATAGGTGTGTAATAGGCATATCTAAGATCTGTTCCTATATACCCCCCCAATTTTAGGCTTTGTACACTTGTGATGCTCTAAGAGGTGGGTATGGTGGGTCACCGCTGAGGAGCCTGACACAACCTGGGAAAGGACAGCTCACGTATGGCAGCCACTAGAGTGTCTGTCAAACAGTTGTGCCTGCCACTGCTAGGCCAGTTAATGGGATGTTGCCCATATTCATATGTTACCTGTGAATATGAGTATTCTACATGTTTGTATTGTAAATCTAGGATACCGATATAGGGCATGAGCATAGTAAAGCACTGTTGCAGATGTGTGTGTTAAACTGCATGTGATATATTGAATTAATAACATTTAGCTGTGCACTGTTCAGGACAAAGTTCACAGACGTGACAGATCTTTGTAGTCACTTACACATATACTTGTGTTATGGCAGCTATACTGATACATTACCAAAATTGACTTCCCTGTGTTGTCACCAAGTGAAGTGGATCAATGACCAGAAGTTCTGGTATAACAGGATGAGACATATGATTGAGCTGCAAGACTGTAAATACAGTGTGCCATAATGACATAGAACACAAATGTGTACCAGGTATCCCCCAAGCATGTGTATGTATGCATATGTTCAACTGAAAGGCACAAAAGTAATAACATGGGTCACAAGCAGTCTGTAAAACAGGATGTGCATGTTGCACATGTGTGTAATATCGCTGTCACTGCATACAACAAAATAAAATGTGTACTGCTACTGATTATTGCATTGCCATGACACTGATATGGGTACTACAGTAGGCATGCTTGTCACGTAGTAATCAGAGAATTGTACAACTGTGTTATGATCCACTATTCATGCCTATTACTAACAGCTATAGCAACACCCATATACACTGTATATCAAAGTGTACACACACCCCTATTAGAATGCTAGGTATGTGTGCTGTATGCCAATGAGACCACAGGAAGTTATGTCAAAATGTTTCTCACCTCAAATGTGACCAATAGCCTGTACAATTCTATTGAAAAAGAAACAAAGCTGTTTCAGGGAAGGTGAGCAACCATTGCCAAGTGAAGATGTGATATGATGTTAGAGTACAAACGAAGACAAATGGATGCTGTAATTATCTCAGCAAGTGTTTACACAACATACCAGTGCAAGGCTGGCACACACATTCAACTGGCTTACTGTGCTGAGTATTACTTCCAATATGCTGGAGGGACAGGTTCATAACCCAGAGACAGCCCATGCTGTGGAATAGACTTCCCATACATGTCAAGCAGAGCACCTCACTGGGCCTCTTGAAGAGAAATCTTGATGAGTGGATGGGAAATAGAAAATTAACCACAGGGATCACTCCAGTGGCTTTACTCGACAGAGGCACTGGGAACTAAGGTAGGGTGGCACGATGCCAGGGTAATCCCGTGGGCTAGGCTTGTAAAGGCTCCAAGGCCATTAGCCTAGTACACACCTATGAACCTATATGTTTTTACAGGGAAGGTTGTTATGTTCTCTATTGAACTGAGCAGGCTATAGGACACATCACAGGTTGGGATTGTGTTGACATGTGCTTTTGTGGGGGTCATGTTCCAATTGCACAAGTACCATGCATTGTAACAGGGGTGTGTACACTTCATATCCACTGTAGCTATATGGAATCACTAGTACCTTACCTGTACAACCATTCTCCACCAATGATAGAGTAATCCCCCTTGGTGGACACCACCAAGACAAAACACATAATAGTTTGCTATAGTGGCTGTACAGGGACACATAGGTGCAGACCAGAACTTGGAAGCAAGTGCACCTCTATCTGAGCAGATGACCTCCTGTAAGGCTGACTATGACTAGAAATCAGACATATGCAAAATGCCAAGGCCAACTGCAACCATGTCTACACATATGTACACAGTCTCAGAGCCAGTAACACAAGTCAACCTGTACTGAGAGTAAAACACACCTCATACACACATGCTATAGATACAGGAAACTGATACAGGCAACTTGCATCAGACAGGATATGTGGGAACAGTGGCACACTGTCTACAACAGTAGTACAGGGGGATATGCACATCACCCACATTCCTGCCCACATCAGTGGTGAGCATGGACATAATGCCGACTGATGGCAACAACAGCAAGTCTCCATGGGGCATGAGAACATCACAGTTTGCCTCCTACATGAACACAGGCATGTGCTCACAATCCCATCACACACTACAGTCAAACACACTCATGTCACCATCCACACACCATCCACATGGAAGATAGCCACTGTCATCCCTTTAAACAGATATGAATGATGTGTAGTGGATTATGCCATTAAGTGTCCAACATTGAGGGGACTGGACAGGTCAGGGCCAGGAGTGTAATGCAAGATGTACAAGCCATGATAGCTTACAGTGTTATGGTATAGTCTGGATTATTTGCAAGTAATACCCACTGTTGATGTGCACATGGACAACTGCATGAGGTCCTCTGACCTCTTTTTCCTCTTTATGTCTTCCAGGTACAATGTCCCGGGAATGCCTGCTCACATACATACCCCTGGAAAATGATGCTGTAATCCAATTCCTCAAAGCCCATCATGCCATTCTCTTCTAGCACAGGGCCCAGGATCTGCAGGAGAAGACCGCCCTGTGGAACGAGTTCATCCACAGGGTAAAGAATGTCGGCCTGCACAACCTCAATTATGAGCAGGTGTGGCATCGTTGCACTGATCTGATCCACCACACCCATCAGTGTGCTGCTGCAGTTAGGAGGGACTAGCTAGCCACAGGTGGGGGTCATGCCATCCAGCCCCCACTGACACATGCTGAGGAGCTCCTCACCAGCCTTGCAGCACCTGCCCACCAGCCAAACCAGCCAGAAAGCTGAAGACAGCATTGTGGAGGTGGGGTAAGGCCCCAGGGCACATTTGTAGACCACTGTTGCTTATCCATTTTCATATGTAAAGTATCTACACACATATATATATATATATATATATATATATATATATATATATATATATATATATATATATGTCAGATAAGATAGTCTGTTGCTGCAGTGTAGTAATGAACAGGTGTGCATAAACTCTAGTATTGTGGGTTTGTACTGTTGATGTGCTGAAATGCTGCTTCCACCCTGTACCAATGCCACAGGTGTGGCTACTGACATTACATCTCTCACACAACTATTTAGGTCCCTCTGGTATACAACTGGGGCAGCAACCTGTAGCTGGTGAGTATGGAGTTGTTTTGTTCAGGTTTTCCAATACACCGGCCATGTTATAGCCATGCTATTTGCCATGCACACATTTAACACACCTATCCATAATGCATGCTGTACATGTTCACTTATTTTTGCTGTTAACTGCACTGCATCACAGTGGTCACCATGGTGGCATATCTGAAGGGTATGTAAGAGTCCTGCAGTATACCTAACAACCTGTATGTGCAAGATGTGTGGACAGAGATGAACATAATGGTGGGACAAATGGCCTACAGTAAGGACATGTCTGAAACATTACCCTTATACAGTGGCTACAACAGTGTATACACCACTATTACAATGGCAAACTGTTTCTGATCTAAAAAACGGCAAATCACAATATCACATGCCACACCTTTTACAACCTGTAATGTGATCCTAAATGTGTAATATGGAATCCTATGTTAGAACAACAAATATGGGAAATACATACCTTAACAAACACTGGAAGCATATGCGTGCACACACTCCAAATAACATATTGTGGAAGCAGCTTGTGAGGTACTGACAGCATTCATTCATCTTGAGTACACACCTTCCATCAAGTACAGGGCCTCAGTGTCACACCAAATAATGGTCTGCTGTCCAAGAAGTATGCCCATGACATTTGCCCACTCACCTGCATCAGAAGCAGCCATGGCTTGCACACATCTTACAAACCATGAACTGGATCCCATATCCAAAAGGTAGCACTCAGGAGTGGGAAAAGTAGCGTTACCTCACCATTGCATATACCATGGCAAACAGTGCAGACAGTCATGTATGTGTGTATGAAGTATGCGACAACGTTAATGTAGAAAATAAACCGATGCCCATCCAAAACAGATGACAACACATGTTGCAAACCGATCATGGAGGCTGCCCAGAAACATGCAGCAACTCTGAGGGAATTGCAGGAATGCCTAGCAAGTGCTGCCTGTGCAGTATCTATGTCAACAATCACCTGGAATCTGCATAAGTGTGGCCTATGGGTTAGGGTAATCAGATGGAAGAGTTGTTACACAGGAAACATCATCCAGGGCTCTCTACAGGTATCATATGCATAACATCAGGTCTCACAAAGGCATGTGCTGCAATATGTAATGGTGTCATGAGACCAAGGCTGAAACCTACAGACAGTATTCATAAAGATACATGTGGTGCACAAGCAACACCTCACTCCACCTCAGGGCCACCATCCCCATTTTTACCTTGCTGGTGCCAGTGTACACCTTTAGGTTTGCTGTTCATTAGCAGGAACTAGGCCAGTAGACATGACGTTTGGACTTTGGAGCACTGCATAATAACACTCATGTGTGGCCCATAGTTGCCAAGCATCTGCAATAAGGCTGAGGATGGGGAGGGGTGTCATCCTGAAACACAACAGTGAACTGAAGTGTACATCCAAAGCTCACTAATAATGGATGTATCTAAACACAGTCAAGGTCATTAATTGTGCCAGACATAACCCTGACTTCACAGCAATAGTGAAGGCACTGTATGACCTCCAAGGGCTGTGCACATGAGCTGACCTTGCAATCCGGCAGAGTTGGGGGACATTTGTAGGGCAGAGTGACCAAATAATGGCAAATAAAGATGGGCCATGGTAGTATACCCCTTCCAGGAAAAGTGATGACTGCTGTAGTTCACTCAACAGGTACTGCAACAACCCATTGTGTTAAGGGTGTGCACACTTATGCAACCCACATACTGTATGAATCTTATTCAGCATCTGCATGACTAACACATTTGTTTGTTACTGCATTGGATTGCACAGGTCAAATGTCACATATCAGGTGTGTGTAATGTTAACATATGCAGTATTGTGGCCCCATTGCATATCATGGAAGAGGCTGGCATGTCAGCAATGGTGTTTACACTCCTCATATCCACATTAAGCTTTGAAGGTCATCAGTGTATTCGGATTGTATTGCTCATACATGCACTGCTGATGATGAGATCTGCAAATCAGAGGTCAGTCATTAACTATTGACATCAGTCCTCATATCATCCAAGGTATATGTCAAACAAACACATAGGAGCTGTGAGCAACAGAGCAAATATAACTGCCACACATATACACATTCACCAATGGTGTGTACACTCGTGAGGTACGGTGCACAGTACATGCCAGTGTGTTGTACAAATGCACAGCAATACTGTGTACATGGGTGTAGTGTGTTCCAGGGGAAGGGGCATCACCTACTAACACAACTCATGCATCACAGTGCATGCTGTTGAGTGCATTATGTCATGCATGTTGACTGTTGGGTAATGAGAGGTCTGTGTAATACCTTTGTGCCACCTCACCTGTAAGTGTGTGTGTGTGTATGTGCGTGTGTGTGTGTGTGTGTGTGTGTGTGTGTGTGTGTGTGTGTGTGTGTGTGTGTGTGTGTGTGTGTGTATATGTGAGTGTGTGTAGAGGTAAACCATAATGTACAGGTCTTAAATTACATTTTTTGTTTGCCCCCTCACAGCTGGCGAGGTGGGTTAGGGTCCCTCCTGCAGGCAAACTGATGTTAGTGTCCATACAGACTCTGACAATGATGATAGGCATGATGAGGCACAGGCAGGGTTGTCAGGGGCTGAAGCTGTGCTATCAATTGACATCCCACTTTTATCCACCCCATTCCCGTACACAGTCTCAGTGCCCATACATACCCCTTCACCAGTGGCCATAGATGAGGGATACTTGGTGGGTGGTGGCATGAATCAGGACTGTGTGGGGACTATGGCAAGTGTTTCTGTACACAGCAGCCATAACCAGATGACCGGCAAGGTACCACACAGGCATATGTACAGGGGTGCCCATAGGAGGGCTGCTGGCCATCATGCCCCTGGCAGAAGTGCCAGAGCAGGTGTCACCAGACACATGTTTCAGGCTGTCATGGAGGCACAGACACATATGGAATGTTACACCAGACAGTGTCTGAGGCTTCAGAGGGCTACTCATTCTGCTGTACTTGACAGCATCCGTGATCTTGCAGGTGCCCACCATTATTTTGCAGAGGTCCTGGATAGATGGTTGTGTGAGATGGTGGGAATCCTCAACTGTGTGGTGTCTGTGGTAGAGCATGTGGTGGGAGTAGGATGGTGACCACATGGAAGTAGGTCAGCAACACCAACAGGTGGAGGTCTAGGTGGATGTGCAACAACTCACGGCCACTCCCGTAGTGGCAGTACCAGCACTGAATTGGGAGTTCTGTCCACACCACAAAGCAGCAGGCCACGTGCATGTGGTCCTGGCTGGTCCCAACAGGAACGCAGATCCAGTGGATAATTGTCATAATTAGGGGAGAGAAACATATCTGGGCTTCTGCCTGGTAGTGCCCATGAAACCCCTGCCAGGCACAGTTCTCGTGTCCATGGCCAGAGACAATGAACTGTACACCCTGCCATGTAGGGTCTGCAGCTGTCCAACAAACCCCTGTATAGGGCATCCACATGGCAGACATGTGTGCATACATATACACACACTTCACCAACACAGCTAGGGCACCTCCATACCTACACACACCACATCTGCAGAGCCCATATAATAAAGAACATCCTGACCTGCACACATGATGTCAACCAAATGGCTCAGCTTAGGCCTTTGGCAAACCCGTAACACAACCTGTACATATGATGATACCTGTGCCACATCCCTGTCATCCATACCATTGATGCAGGGACATGCTGATATGGTTCTGATGCACACGGAGAATGTCCTAAGGTTTAGCAATGTAATGCTGTTTAACGTGTTTTCAGCTAGGATGATTAATGCTTACATGTCAAGGTGTGTAGTTGTCTAGCCATGATGCATTATAGCTGTAATTAACTCATTACAACCGAGTGACTTCTCCAGGCATTTCTGCAGTTACCTCCTACTGTGCCTCTAGGTGTCAAATATTGCCTGTTCATATTTGCATTAATAATTCCAAAACTATGCTACCTACAAGGTATCAGAATACTTTATCTTGAAGTATACATGATGGCAGACACAATTGTATTGATATTTGACCTCTGTTAATTAGTATTTGTTAGAACTGTTAGGTGATAACTTAATTTTTAAAGGCTGAAGCCACACCCACTGGGAGTTAAAAGTACACATTCAAAAGAGCTCTACTGGAGGGAATGAGTTAACACTGACTGATTGTGGTCTCCATAATGTATTCTGTTTGTGTTCTAGGGGTCTATGTGTCAGCAGGATGTTGGTCTGCTGTCCTGTCCTACAAGGGGTGTAGCACTGTGGCGGCACATTGACTGTGTCATATCCCGGGTACAGCAGAACACAGGTAACAGGTCTGTATAACAGTTACTGCATGTGCCACATGGCCAGGCTGATAGGTCTGAGGGGTGTATACAGGTGAGTGCATGATGGCTCATGTCAGCAGCTCTTCTACAGTGGACACTTGTAAGTGTACTGTGAGCACACACCAAATGTCCATGAATAACACACACACACACACACACACACACACAGACACACATAGAGGCTCTGGTGTTGATGCAATACACAGACAATACTGTCCACATGGATGTACTTCATTTTGCAGTGAACTCATTTTGGCCTATGTAATTCCACCCAGACCAAATTGCCAAAACATCACATCAGGAAATAATCAGTTCATCAGTTTAATGTCATTGATGATGGTACTGGCAGGGTATATGTCCTCTACCCCAATGTAGTGCAATCCTGGAGTTGGTAAACATAGTTGTGCTGGTGTGGGTGGCACAGCCCCCCACATTGAAGTGTGTGGGGTGGCGTAGAACCACACAAAGTATAATTAACAACTACTTAACCTGTTAACATAAACTGTGCAGTATAACAGCACACTAAGCGGGGGGATACCCACAACAATAACCCCAATGTGGGTGGCTGTAGCCACAACAACCACACCCATGTATATATACCAACTCCTGTATCACTGTACAGCTGTACAGTGGGGAAGAGGGCATCTACACATCCACTACTAGTTTTGCTTGAATATATTTCCACAAGATGATTGCCACAAGATGATTGCTTTGAAATGTTACCTTTAGTCAGTTATTTCTTGGGCAAATGATCTCCTGGGACATATATTTTCTGCAAACTGAAGTAGATCCCTTCACATACACACACACTTACTTGGCAGCACTGAGAGTAGAACCCCTACCTAGGTACTTATTGCTACTAATGTGTTTGGCTTTAATTGCACACACCGCAGATCTTTTAGGGTGAGGTGTGTCCCGAGTTTCCTGTTAAGTGAAGAACATCACCAGGCCTTGTACAGTATGGTAATGGGGGATGTACTGGGTGTTAATTAACAATACATAGTATGGCATATGGGCATGTACACATTGACAAACACATACAGTCATAGACACATATGACAAACCTGGGTTTAGCAGTGCTAACTACCTTGTCAGTGAGTCCATTCTGTTACAGAGATTTTGCACACACCACATGCATCATTGGGCTAGATAGATTAATCAGTTACCTGTATGGTTGATGGTGACAGCGGTCCTCATATAGTGGACCTTGGGACATGTTCTGGGGGTACCATGGTGTAAAGTCAGTATACCCAGCACCCACACCTCACACTGAAACCCATGATAATGCTCTGACATACCCACAATCACACATTGACCAGGACTGCAATACAATTCCTTGTCTATCTAATCAGTGCTACTACAGGGATAATCATTTATTGCACATGCCACAGGGATAGTAGGATGAGGGTTTGTCATGGCTGTCCTAATGTCAGCAACATCACTATCCCTTATAATGTATGGCAAGGTTTATTGTATTTGGAGAATGTGTCCTCAGAATGCTTTCTCCTACAAATATGCACAATCACATACATACACACACTTGCCAGGACTCAGAGGGTAACCCATGCTTATCTACCCATTTGTAGAACAGTGTTATGCTGGTACTGCAAGCTCCAGGTAGCCCATAGGGTGAAGAGTGTAACAAAGTACATTTAACATCAATTACTGCAGCAGCCATTTCTAAGTATGGCAATGGAGGTGTAGTGGGTGAGAAGGCCCTCAGAGTATTGTCAACTACAAGTTTACAAACACACAGACACTGTTATTCTCAGTAATGCACACTGACACATTTGTCATTACTGGGGTCCATAGGTGCAGGTGTTCCTAGGTGTGTACCAGGCTAACATCCATGGAAAGATGAGAAGAGAAGGGCATGTGGATACACTGGTATCATGCCACCTGACATTTGTCAGCAGGCCATCTATCAACCAATGCCATTTGAGTAATCCCCAGGGTGACAGTTAAATTCAACATCCAATCATCTGGTTTTCTCTTGCAGAGGGCCAGTGAGGTGCTCCAATTGACATGTATGCAACATATATTACATAACATGGCCAGTGTCTGGGTTAGAGACCTGTACCCATGCATGTTCTGTTGAATGTGGTAAACTAGTTGAGGTATCCATGGCGTGTGGTGCATACAGGGTGGAGTTTCCTAGCTGTGGCATTCATAACACAGCTGGGCAAACATGTCAGTGTTCATCAATTATAGATTGCTGTAAGCAGCCAAGATGGATACCTGACATCTGCACATCTGTACAGAGGACAGATATAAATTAGCAAGCCAACAGGTTATGCATTAGGATGAATGTTTTGACAGATATACGTCAGACACTGATAGGTATGCTATTACTACATTACAGCAACCCTCAATGATATGCACTAAACACATAGTAGTCTACAGTTAATATCCACATATCAGATCAATATCCAACAGGAGATACTTAATAACATACAGCTCACATGCCAAGAACACAATAGCCAGTACTCAGAGTCCAGCTTTGCATGCAGGGGTGTATGGTTCCAGTACTACAATCTGCAATCTACTCTTACTTGGAAAAGCACTGTTAAAGGTAGTAACGTAATGATACAATACATGCAAGAGTGACTGCATATAACCTGGGATGCTACCCATGTATGAAACACATACAAACAGAAAAGATTGTGGTACTAGCTATGGATACTCAGGTGTCCCATACAGTATACTAACATCCCTTGCTACTGTAATGACAGCACATGGAAGCATGTTATGTACATGGAATTAAACATACTTATTAAATATATCATTGCCCTGCTATTTTATCAGACTGGAATGTGATCACTAGTTACCACAGCTGAGCTATGCTTAGCAGGTGTAAGCATTGCTTAAATGTAAATGCTAAGCAGATTTGCACACTTGTAAGCAAAGCCTATGTGGTGTAAGCACCTTTTCATTTAACCGCATGTTAGCACCACTTACTGTCATGCAAATCCGCTTAAAGCTGCTCAAAACTGCCTTAACCACTCTGTATCCAACAGTCTTTGTTCTGCCTAGCAACAAAATGAACACTCTTTGTAGGTCTTGAACCCAGGACCCTGTGCACTATAGTTACAGCAGTTAACCACTAAGCCATGAAGATTTTTGGCTGCTTTTTAAATATATCATTCAGTACACATACTGAATACTAGCGAGCAAATGCTTTGACTACTACAATTGTTTAGTACTTGTAAGTGAAAATAGTGTTGAATCAGTCATGTTTTTATATCTAAATATACACATATCAGATAAATATGGTGAGATACATCTGGGAAGTTATATACAACACTCATGTTTACACATAACAAGGATATGGATATAAATATACATATGTAGATATATGTATACATGTACGTACACACATATATATTTATATATATATTTTTATATATATGTATATTTATATATATATATATATATATATATATATATATATATATATATATATATATATATATCTATATATATATATATATGTATATATATATATATATATATATATATATATATGCATATATAACATATGCCCATAACATGTAGTGAAGTCATACCTCAGCATCATAAGTTACAACCTCTTAGTGCAAGGGAATATAATGTAAGTATTGGAGGTACAAATGTAGAATGTTGCTACAGTAAAAGAGGTTGTGTCAACAGACATGTTGTGTAGGAAGCTGCTTCTGATACTGACATGTATGCCATCAGTTACTGACAGACATTATAAAATCATCATAGTGAACTACCACACAAATCACAGTAATGATCATGTGGAATACGGCAAACATATGACCAGTAAATGTGGACAGTCTGAAACAATCTGGTCAGTGCAGAGGTATACAAAGAACTCCTTAGTGCAAGACGCATGGACCAAGCCTGACAAAGGGGATATTTACAGCCATTAAAATTGGGATATCACACAAATACTGGAATAGAGAAGCTCACACAGTTGATGCAGTGACACCCTCTTGTCTGTCCTAATGCATATTAACTGGAGGAGCTGAGGTCCCAAGCCCAATTACTTCCCACTAGTTAGTGACATACATCTTCATAGCATCCCACTGCTTTTTCAGAAATACACAACACATATGGTGGCCAGGCAACAGTATAGCTGACACATATCTGGACATAACATCATACTAGGTAAATAAACTAAGCTATTAAGCATGTCACAAAGCACTGTGTAAACTACAGGCAGACTGCCACAACACTGACCCAAGTTTCCTATAGGGAATATACATGTACTTGCAAATATAGCAGGCACTACAGGCATGTAACAGCACAGAGTAACAGACACCAGTGTGAAAGTGCATACCCACAACCAATCTCAACACAGTCACAGTCACATTATGGTAAGCCTAATTAATAGTACAGTATATGGACTGTGTGAACAAAACCATCCTCATATTTGCCACTCACACACTAACCCTACATATACTGGCCCAATTCACAGTGTAGTCTGATGCCTGATTGTGGTATGGGACATGTCTCAGTCTGGCCCTACAAACATATACACTGATAGGGTACCAGAAACTGGAGCAGCATGCAATGTCAGATAGAAGTGGACCAAGAACACTGACATCTACCACAGTCTGTACACAGGCCAAGTTTTCACATTGTATTCACAATAGACTGCTACACAATACTGACACTCTGTCAACAACCACCATAAGTACACAGACCTCACTACTGTACAGACTATAACAGAATGTCCAGGTTTTGTCCTCAAATATAAGGCCTACTATACATAACATGTCTAGCAGTCTGATATATCACTGGCTTGTTATCAGGAATGATGTCAGTTATAATCTTCTTTCAGCTGTTCCCATTAGGGGTCGCCATAGCGGATCAACTGTTTCCATTTCTTCCTGTCCTCTGCATCTTGCTCTGTCACACCAACGACCTGTATGTCTTCTCTCACGACATCCATAAACCTTATCTTAGGCCTTCCTCTTTTCCTGTTACCTAGTAGCTTCATCCTTAGCATCTTTTTCCCAATATACTCAGCATCCCTCCTCAGCACATGTCCAAACCAATGTAATCTTGCCTCTCTGGCTTTGTCTCCAAACCTTCCAACCTGGGATGACCCTCTAATATACTTATTCCTAATCCTGTCCACCCTCGTCACACCCAGTGCAAATCTTAACATCTTTAACTCTGCCACATCCAGCTCTAACTCCTGCCTTTTTGTCAATGCCACTGTCTCCAACCCATATAACATAGCTGGTCTCACTACCCTCTTGTAGACCTTCCCTTTCACTCTTACTGGTACTCGTCTGTCACAAATCACTCCTGACACTCTTCTCCACCCACTCCATCCTGCCTGTACTCTCTTCTTCACCTCTCTTCCACACTCACCATTACTCCGAACTATTGATCCAAAGTATTTAAACTCATCCACCTTCGCCACCTCTACTTCTTGCATCCTCACCATTCCTCTATCCTCCCTCTCATTCACAAACATATGTTTTGTCTTAGTCCTGCTGACCTTCATTCCTATTCTCTCTAGAGCATATCTCCATCTCTCCAGGGTCTCCTCCACCTGTTCCCTACTCTCACTACATATCACAATGTCATCTGCAAACATCATAGTCCACGGGGATGTAAGTAAATAATGATATATTGTACATATGCACCTCTTACTGCATGACATATGGACAAAGGGTGACATATTTGGGGGACAGAGGCACAAACACAGGGCCAATATTGACATATTGCTGTGATAAACGGAGAATATTCCTGGTGTAACAAGATTTGTTGTGACATATCTCTTCTGAGGGATATGAAGTCAGTAACACACATGGATGTCACCATGTACTGACTGCAATCATCAGAGTATGCTACTGCCTTTCTAAAGATAGGAAATGTGTGAGTAACACACCACATCTAAGACTCAAAACTCTGGCCAGTCTGCAGATAGCCCTACAGGTGAGTTTCCTCAATCACATAACACTGTCATGCCAGACTTTAAATCATGTAGAACAGCCATATCCACACAAACCCTGTTAAACCAACATTACTTCAAATGTAGAACAGCAATACTTACATTCTGTCCTCATGTCTGGAACATACCCCTCCAGTTTGATGGCCTGTCTCCACAGTGTATGTTGTAAGAGGTATTTCCAGCAACCCTCTGTGATGCTGTTTGTCAGACACCAACATGAAGTCCTGCTCACAGTGAAGGAAATGGGCCAATGCCCATATAAAGTGCTTAGTTATAGGAGTGTGTTTCCATGCAATTGGCTATAGGAATGATACCACAGCTGTTCCACATGCAATTAGCAAGGTGGGGACGCCAATTCATGCACAGGCTATCAGCTGATCATGAGCACTACCTACAAAAGTCAAGCTGCTGGCTATGCAAATCAGGTGTACTTTTCCACATCCACCAGAGAGGGAGAGAGAGAGGGGGGGACAGAGAGAAAGTAAGAAAGGAAGGGAGTAAGAGCCAAGGGTTTGTGTATGATCCGTGGGTGGAGAGTGGTATCTGAGTATTGTAACGGTTGCCTATATTGTTTACTAATCCATACTGTCACAGTAATTGCGTATAGCTGTACATGTTTATGCCTGTGGATTGTCTACAACAACCTCTACAGTGTTTGAAAACTGTTGGCCTTGTAATGTGGACATTGGGACATTTAGGTTCTCAATATAATGATGTAGCAAAACCCACACTGCAATGGATCCTGGCATTACACAACCACCCCAACATCCACACAGGATACTGATGACACACACATAAATACACACTTACCAGTACTGTGTTTCAAACCCCTACTTGACTATGTATTGCTATTACAGTGTTATGCAGTTATTGCACACACCACAGAGCTTACATGTTGAAGAGCTCTTCAAAGGTATCTTTGAAGGTGAGTGATGTCAGCAGCAGTGCTAAAGGAGGGGTTAGGGAAGTGTAGTAAGTGTGAATGTCCACAAAATTAGGTGTCAAAAAAGACATACACTGTAGCACAGAAGCACTCACATTATCACAGTTGGCAGAGTCAGGATTAGAACTCCTACCTAACTGGTTTGTTATACTACAGTATTACACAGTTAGCGCAAGCACCACAGAGCTTTTAGGTTCATAGGTTCATAGGTAGGTACTAGGCTATCTGCCCGAAGGCATTTATAAGCCTAGCCAGAATGTGTTGGCATTCGCCACCCCTTTAGATTAGTTCCCTGTGCCTCTATCCAGCAGAGCCACTGAAGTGATCCCCAAGGTAAACTTTCTATTTCCCATCCACTCATCACGGTTTCTTTTGAAGAGTGTTAGTGAGGAGCTCTGCCTAATGTAGATTGGGATCTTGTTCCAAAGCATGGGATGTCTCTGGGGTAGGAATCTATCCCTCCACCAAATCCTATTTATTGTTGTGGTGAGGTTTAGATCCCTAGAGCATGTGGCTCAGGGGGATAAGATTTTTTTTTAGGTGGAGCATGTCCATCAATTCTGGGTTGGACTTGGCCTTGATGTCAGGCAGAGATCACCTCTGAGTAGAAAGTATGCAACCGAGTACAGCTGTACTTTCTTCAGTCAAGCTGCATAGGGCATCTGTTTGAGGCCAGTGTTCCTCTTGGTGAGGTACTTCTGTGGTCTTTCCAGCTGTTACAGGTGTATCCCAAATGGGGTGTTGTACTCTATGATGGGTCTGGTGAGTGATGAGTAGAGGGGCACAATGACCTCTTTTGATATGGATGCAAACCCTTTTGTGATTAGGTGGGCCATGTAGAAGGATTTTCTAACCACTTTGGCAATGTGATTATCAAAGGTGATATTTCTATCTACTTGGGTCCCCAGATCCCTTATTACGTCTTCTGTATTTAGGGGACTACCACCTATGTGGTAGTGTGTGGGTACTTTGTTTTTTCCAAAGGGGATGACTATGCACTTTTTGGCATTTAGCTTGTGGCCATGATTTTGACACCAGGTATCTGTCTCAGTGAGACCCTATTGGAGGATGTCTGTGTCAGCCAGAGAGTCAATTATAGCCCCCAGTTTGCAGTCGTCTGCGAACCTGGTCAGCCATAGTCCTGCTGTGCTTGTCTGTACCTCTAAGCAGTATATGCCGAACAGGAGGGGTCCTAGGACTGAGGAACGCCACTTGTAACTGGTTTAGAGTCAGACCTAGCTCCCACAACTCTCACCATGTGGGCTCTGTCGATGAGTCAGTTGGCAACCCATCTTGTGACATAGGGGTTTATGTTCAGGCTGGTGAGCTTATCTATAATACCAGAATGGGGAATGGTGTCAAATGCCTTGGCAAGGTCTAGTTAGGCTGTGTGTACCACCTTTCCCTCGTCTATAGCTTTGGTAACTGTCTCAAAGAAGTCCACCAGGTTTAGGAGGCATGATCTGCCCTTAACAAAGCCGAACTGGGTAGGGTTCAGTGTTTGGAGGTTCCCAATGTCTCTGTTAGTGAGTTCCATGATGATGCACTCCATAGCTTTGCAGACCAAGCTAGTCAGGCTTATAGGGCGATAGTTCCCAGGGTCTGTTGTGGCTCCACCTTTGTGGAGTGGAATAACCGTAGCTGTGCACCACTCTATGGGTACATAGCCTGTGGAGAGGCTGAGTTTGAACAGTGTGTTTAGGTGAGGGGTTAGTTCGTCTTTGAGCTTGTGTAGGACGCAGCCTGGGACACCATCTGGTCCCATTGATGCTGTGTTTTTGGCTTTGGAGAGGTTTGTTTTAACCTGAGTGTCTGTGATTTCAGGGACTCTACATTCTTCTGGTATGGTTATGGGCCCTTTTGGGGGTGAGAGGGGGTTGAAGTTTCCACTGAACCTGTCTGCCAGGATGTTGACGATATTGGTCGGTTCAGTGTAGTTTGTGCCATTCTGCACTAACTCTGAGCAGATCTGAGCATTGCCACTTAGATTCTTGACATAGTTAAAGAATGCCTTGTGGTTATCTTTGGAGTCCTTGGCAATTTTTCTTTCAAAGCTCACCTTGGATGATTTTATGAGGGATCGTAGTTTCTTGCTGATGCTGATCAGGGATGTCTTCCCTTCTTGGAATTTTACTCTTTTCTGTACTAGTTTCCTCCTTCTATTGTATAGCATGTTTATGGCAGGAGTCCACCAGACTGGTTTCCTTTTCTTGGAGGAGTGAGTCTTGGTTTTGCTTGGGATGGCATGATTCATGCATTCTTGTAGGTGCCCGTAGAATGCATTAGTAAAGGATTTTGCAGCTTGGACAGCGTTATCCTTCAGCATGGGGGCTTTGAAACTTTCTACCTCAGTCTTAAGTAATGTGAAGTTTGCTTTTGAAAGTTTTTCACGGTGGTTTTCTTGTCTGGGGTTGGGGGCGGAATGTGAATATCCAAAGTGATTTGTTTATGGTCAGATCTAACTGGATCCACTTTGAATGACAACAGAAACTTAGCCAATTGTTGAAATCGAGAATTTTTTCTTTATACCGTGGTATCATTCTTGGTGATGACCAGGTCCAATATGTTGTCACCTCTGGTGGGAGTGTTGACCAGTTGAACCAGGGCGTTTGAGTTTATAAATTCTAGGAAATGTTGATCAAGGGAGTTAGTACGTGAGTAGTTCTCCCAGTTAATGTTTGGGTAATTGAAATTACCCAATATTAGGTTGTTTGGTTGGACATTTATGTTTCCAAGTGTTTCCAGAAACACGGAATGGGGGTCCTGGGACATTGTTGGTGATCTGTAGCAAGCTACAATTTGAATTGCAGTTTTGCCCGTTGTTAGTTGCACGTGGATGATCTCTGCAGCATCATGCTGTGCCACTAACCTGGAGGTGTGGGTATCCTTAATGAATATGGATACACCCCCGCCTTTTGTATTTCAGTTTTGGTTCTGTGGCCAAAATGTATGGTGTGAGTTGTAGCCTGGTAGTGCTGGGGTGCTCTCTGGAGCCTTAAACCAGGTTTCTGTTACTGCACATATATCGATTTTCTCCATACTGAAGAGTGCCTTGAGTGTATGCATTTTGAGGTTTAGACTTCTGGCATTGAGTAGCATTATCCTTAGTTTTTTGTTACTTGTGCTATTTACGGTGGTGGGTTTGTCTTTTGAGCCTTGCCTAAAAAAGGCACTATGAGGGTGGCAAGAGCCTTGGCCAGTATTCAAAAGGCTAATGTGACAGGTGCAACCCGTCTCTAACGAAGCAGCATGGCTTGTCGAGCATGTCATCCCTGGCGGACAGAGACTGGATTCCCTTTGAATGACACCAGAAACTTAGCCAATTGTTGAAATCGAGAATTTTTTCTTTATACAGTGGTATCATTCTTGGTGAGGGCAGGATGCTACTCAGGGACAGGGTCATACTGGCCTGGGCTATGTGATCAGAGAGCTCTTCCATGTCTCTTTTCATGTAGTCCAGGGAGGTAGAGCTCAGGTCATTCACACCAAAATGGACAATGAGAGAGTCATATTTGTACTTGTTCTGGAGTGACCTGATTGCTTGTGTTATGTGGGAGATCCTGGCACCCGACAGGCAGCTAACAGTAACCTTCTCCTTATTCAGCCTAGTTGGATATGTTATTTTGCCTTAAGGGCTGTGAATGCATGGCACACTGGTTTTCTGAAGTATGTGTTTCATGCTTTGTGTTGGAGACTGGAGGTTGCTTGGATGTTTGCTTTGGAGGTCTCTGTTGGTTTTGCAGATTTTTATTTAGAGCCTCCAAGTATGTTTTCATGTATTTATGTGTATTTTTTTCAGTGCTGCTTTCATGGGACTGTGTGAGACTGGTGGTGTGATGCAAGTATTTCCCTTCTCCTCTTGACTGTCTGATCCAGTCTTGGGTTGAGAGAGAGCTTAGCCTCCAGTTTGGCTGTATAATTGCATCTCTCTCATGTATTAGTGGTTGGTGGTAGGTACATGAGGCAGTTGTAACATCGCCTCAAAATGCCCAGATTCACCAATTGGATTGGAGAGTACACCTGAAACTGCCCTTTGGACAGGCCTAGATAGGTACAGTGAACTGTTTTACTGGATAGCTAGTAAGGTCGAATAGAGAGCATTTTCCTTCTGTACAGTACAGGAGGGTCTAGTGCTAGGGTTTATAAGTGCTTGCTATAAGTTCTGAGCAAGTGCCAGGCTGAGAAATGAATGGCTTGGTGCTTAAGTTGAAAGTTTGTCTAGTTCCAAGGCAAAATTGAACAGGAGACTTTGTGGAGCCAGGAATAGTTTTACCCTAGCTAACCGGCGCTGCCCGGCATGCAAAACTGGGCAAATATGGTATTTATAGCAGGGAAATGAAAGAGATAGAAATTAGCCCAAAATGGCCAAGAACCTACTAATTTCTGGGCTGAAGCCACTCCTCCAGGGACAGGTAGGCTGCTCAAAGCTCCAGTCTCTCACAGGTGAACAGAGAACTTCCTTCTATCCAAGTAAGGTATGGACAAACACAGAGATTTGTAACACAGCCCTGAATTCAGCATTAACCTGAAAACTGGACTATACTAGCTTAGAAAGGAGGGAAACAAGTGTATATATATATATATATATATATATATATATATATATATATATTAGAAAATAAAGCAGATGCACTCAAAAAACACTTTAAATGCACAGAAAAGGATACTTATTGTTATATATCGCAGATCAGAGTTGTAGTCAATGCCCCTAGTAATAAAGTAGGAAGAAACACAAATACAGTAAAAGCAGATGAATAAAGTGCAATTATATATATATATATATATATATATATATATATATATATATATATATATGTATATATATATATATATATATATATATATATATATATATATATATATATATATATATATATAAACAATAGAAAACAAACAAACTGACTTAAAGAAGTTACCCAATTAACCAGAAAAAAGCTCAAAACTGAGCCCTGTTCCAGCAGTCTTCAATCAGACAAGTTCTAACTGCACACCCCTGCTTACTAGGGTGCAGGGGAACCTTCTCCAAAAAAGATGGCCTGGATCAGTGCTCAAGTTATACAAACAAAGCTAGATTCGGCAGGCCTGAATCTGGTCTATGCTACAGCAACAAGCCACACCAATTTCAGAAAGAAACAGTTAAAATAAGCAGGCACAATAAGCCTGTGACCAGAAATTCCTAACTCAGAAGGGCAGAATCCAGCCTCTCCTCCCACAAGAGTGCAGACCACAAACCTTCTTAATGTAGAATAACTGGCCTGAAGCCCAAGTGCTTAAACCAGAACTAATACACTTTTAGAATATCAGACACTGGGCCTTCAGTCAGCAATTCCCAGCTTAGAAGGATGTAAGCTACCTGTCTTGCCAAAACAGTGCAGACCACAAACCGTCTTAATGTAAAACAGCCTGTATGAAGCCCAAGTGCTTAAACCAATAGACTTAGAATAACAGTTGCAATTTAATCAGGCTACTACCAAGCAGTAATAAATGCAGCAGAATAAATAAAATTGAGTACTTTTAAGAAAAGCAAAATAAAGTAGGAGGAAAGACAAATACAATAAAAGCAAATGAATAAAGTACATTTTTTTATAAGGCTGAGACATGGCCAAAGGGTTATTTCAAGGTGACTGGCATCAGCAGGTGTGCTAAAGTAGGCAATGGAAGGTGTAGTGAGTGTGAATGGCTTCTAAATCATTCATGTCCACACACACACACACACACACACACACACACACACACACACACACACACACACACACACACACACACACTTGCCAGTACTGAGATCAATAGGTTCATTGCTTCACAGGTGTGTAGTAGGTGAATGGACCTGAAGGCTGTACAAGGCTAGGCCAAGGGAATACCTTGGCATCAGGCCACATGACAATAGTCCCCAGTGTGTCTCAGGGGTGCAGTCCCTTGGAGTGGTCCCCAGGGGTGGGTATTGTATTCACCATCCACTCATCTAGGTTACTATTGTGGGTGGCCAGTGATGTGCACTGCTTCCCATGTATGTGATCTACATTCCATAACATGGACAGTGTCTGGGCTGTGCACATGTCCCACACACATGTTCTTTGAAGTGTGGAAGTGTACTTGAAGTTTCTGGGGCATGTTGTGTGGACAGATTATCTTCTGATGTAGCATTCCTGACCTCATTTGGTGAGACCTGGCTATGTAACTGTGGTTGTTCTTGCACCTACATTGACAGCATAGGTTCATAGGTTCATAGATAAGTACTAGGCTATCTGCTTAAGGGCATCTACAAGCCTAGCCAGAATGTGTTGGCTTTCGTTGCCCCCTTAGATTAGTTCACTGTGCCTCAGTCCAGCAGAGCCATTAGTTCCCTGTGCCTCTGTCCAGCAGAGCCACTGCAGTGATCCCAGGGGTAAATCTTCTGTTTCCCATCCACTCGTCAAGGTTTCTCTTGAAGAGTATTAGTTAGGGGCTCTGCCTACTGTAGATTGGAATCCTGTTCCAAAGCATGGGGAGTCTCTGGGACAGGAATCTATCCCTCCAGCACGTCATATTTATCGTTGTGGTGAGGTTTAGAACCATGGAGCGTGTGGCTCCTGGGGATTTGTTTTTTTTTTTTTTTTAGTTGGAACATGTCCATCAATTCTGGGTTGGACATGGCCTTGTATGTCAGGCAGAAATCACCTCTGAGTAAGCGGTATGCAACCTAGTACAGCTGGAGTTTCTTCAGTCGGGCTGCATAGGGCATATGTTTGAGGCCAGTTATCCTCTTGGTGAGGTACTTCTGTGGTCTTTCCAGCTGTTGCAGGTGTCTTGTAAGGTACATCCCAAATGGGGCATTGTACTCTATGATGGGTCTAATGAGTGATGAGTACTGGGGCACAATAACCTCTTTTGTTCTAGATGCGAACCCTTTTGTGATTAGGTGGGCCACATAGAAGGATTTTCTAACCACCTTGGCAATATGATTATCAAAGGAGAGATTACTATCTACTTGGGTCCCCAGATCCCTTATTACATTTTCTGTATATAGGGAACTACCACATATGTGGCAGTTCGCCGGTACTTTGTTTTTTTCCAAAGGGGATGACTATGCACTTTTTGGCATTTAGCTTGAGGCCATGATTTTGACACCAGGTATCCATCTCAGTGAGACCCTTCTTGAGGATGTCTGTATCAGCTGGAGAGTCAATTATGACCCCCAGTTTGCAGTCGTCTGCGAACTTGGTCAGCCATAGTCCTCCTGTGCTTGCCTGTACCTCTGATAAGTATATACCAAACAGGAGGGGTCTCAGGACTGAGCACTGGGGGACGTCAATTGTAACTGGTTTAGAGTCAGACCTAGAGCCTGCAACTCTCACCATGTGGGTTCTATCCATGAGCCAATTGGCAACCCATCTCATGATGTAGGGGTTTATGTTCAGGTTGGTGGGCTTGTCTATAATACCAGAATGGGGAATGGTGTTGTAAACCTTTGTGAGATCTAAGTAGGCTGTGTGGACCTCCTTTCCCTTATCTAAAGTCTTGGTAACTGTCTCAAAGACGTCCACCAGGTTTAGGAGGCATGATCTGCCCTTAACAAAGCAAAACTGGGTAGGGTCCAATGTTTGAAGGTTGCCAATGTCTTGGTTAATGAATTCCATGATGATGCGCTCCATAGCCTTGCAGACCAGGCTAGTCAGGCTTATAGGGTGATAGTTCCCGGGGTCCGTTGTGGCTCCACCTTTTTGGAGTGGGATAATGGTTGCTGTGCGCCACTCTATGGGTACGTAGCCAGTAGAGAGGCTGAGTTAGAACAGTTTGTTTAGGTGAGGGTGAGGGGTTAGTTCATTTTGGAGCTCATGTAAGACACAGTCTGGGACACCGTCTGGTACCATTGAAGCTGTATTTTTGGCTTTGGATAAGGCTGTTTTAACCTGTGTGTCAGTGATTGCCAGGGCACTACATTCTTCTGGTATGGTTATGGGGCCTTTAGGGGGTGAGAGGGGGGTGAAGTTTTTACTAAACCTGTCTGCCAGAATGTTGGCAATATCAGTCAGTTTAGTGTATTTTGTGCCATTCTGCACTAACTCAGAGCAGATCTGAGAGTTTCCACTTAGGTTCTTGACATAGCTAAAGAACGCTTTGTTGTTATCTTTGGAGTCCTAGGCAATTTTTCTTTCAAAGCTAGCCTTGGATGATTTTATGAGGGATCATAGTTTCTTGCTGATACTAATCAGGGATGTCTTTCCTTCTTGGGATTTTACTCTTTTTCTGCACTAGTTTCCTCCTTCTATTGTATAGCTTGTTTATGGCAGGGGTCCACCAGACTGGTTTCCTTTTCTTGGAGGATTGAGTCTTGATTTTGCTTGGGATAGCATGATCCATGTATTTTTGCAGGTGCTCATAGAGTGCCTTTGTAAGGGATTCAGCAGCTTGGACAGCATTGTCCTTTAGAATGGGGGCTGTGAACCTTTCCACCTCGGTCTTAAGTAATGTGAAGTTTACTTTTGAAAAGTGTTTCACTGTGGTTTTCTTGTCCGGCGTGGGGGCGGAATGTGGATATCCAGAGTGATTAGTCTATGGTCTGATCTAACCAGCGAGGGTTTGACCTCCGGTGCAGAAAACTGGTTGCCCATGTTGGTGATGACCAGGTCCAATATGTTGTCACCTCTGGTGGGGATGTTGACCAGTTGATCCAGGGCATTCGAGTTTATAAATTCTAGGAAGCGTTGGGCAAGGGAGTTAGTACATGAGTAGTTCTCCCAGTTAATGTTTAGGTAATTGAAATCACCCAATATTAGGGCATTTGGTAGGACCTTCATATTTTCCAGTGTCTCCAGAAATACAGAATGGGGGTCCTGGGTCATGGTGGGTGATCTGTAGCAAGCTACAATTTGAATTGCAGTTCTGCCATTGTTAGTTGCACATGGATGATCTCTGAGGCATTGTGCTGTGCCACTAACCTGGAGGTGTGGGTTTCCTTGATGAATATGGATAACCCCCCACCTTTTGTGTTTATGTCCAGGTTCTGTGGCTAAAAAGTATGGTATGAGTTATAGCCTGGTAGTGCTGGGGTGCTCTCAGGAGCCTTAAACCAGGTTTCTGTTACTGCACAGATATCAATGTTCTCCATACTGAGGAGTGTCTCAAGTGCATGCATTTTGAGGTTTAAACTTCTGGCGTTGAGTAGCATAATCCTCAGTTTTTGGTTACTTGTGCTATTTATGTTGGTGGGTTTGTCTTTTGAGCCTTGCCTAAAAAGGCACTATGGGGGTGACAAAAGCCTTGGCCAGTATTCAAAAGCCTAAGGGTGACAGGTGCAAGCCATCTCTTGTGAAGCAATGTGGCTTATCAAGCATGTCATCTCAGGTGGACAGGTACTGGATCCCCTTTGAATGACACAAGAAACTTAGCCAATTGTTGAGATTGATCATTTTTTTCTTTATACTGTGGCATCATTCTTGGTGAGGGCAGGATGCTACTCAGGGTCAGGGTCATACCGGCCTGGGCTACATGATCAGAGAGCTCTTCCATGTCTCTTTTCATGTAGTCCAGGGAGGTACATCTCAGGTCATTCACACCAGCATGGACAATGACAGAGTCATATTTGTACTTGTTCTGGAGTGACCTGAGTGCTTGTGTTATGTGGCGGATCCTGGTGCCCGACAGGCAGTTAACTGAAATCTTCTCCTTGTACAGCCTAGTTAGTGGGACACCAGTGTGCCTGACTATAGAGTTGCCTATTACTAGTGTGTTGGGTATGTTATTTTGCCTTAAGGGCTGTGATTGCAAGGCACAATGATTATGTGAAGTATATGTGTCATGGTTTGTGATGGGGTGTGGAGGTTGCTTGGGTGTCTGCTTTGGAGGTATCTGTTTCTTTTGCAGACTTTTATTTAGAGCTTCCGAGTATATTTTCGTGTATTTATGTGTGTTATTTGCCAGTGTTGGTTTAGTAGGTCTGTGTGAGACTGGTGGTGTGTTGCAAGTATTTTCCTTCTCCTCTTGACTGTTAGTTCCACTCTTGGGTTGAGATAGCTTTGCCTCCAGTTTAGCTGTATAATTGCATCTGTCGCATATATTAGTGTTTAGTGGTAGGAGGAGAGGATTGTCTGTGTACATGAGGCAGTTGTAACATTGCTTCAAAATGCCCAGATTCTCCAGTTGGACTGGAGAGTACACCTGAAACTGCCCTTTGGACATGCCTGAATAGGTAAAGTGAGCTGTTTTACTGATTAGTTGGTAGGGATGAATAGAGAGCCTTGTCCTTCTGGACAGTACAGGGGGTCTAATGCTAGTGTTAATTAGTATTTGCTATGAGTTTTGAGCAAGTTCTGGGCTGTGAAATGAATGGTTTGAGTGCTTAAGTTGAAAGTTTGTCAGAAATGAAAGAGATAGAAATTAGCCCAAAATGGCCTATAAACTACTAACTTCTGGGCTACAGCAAACAAGGTGCACAAATTTCAGAAAGAAACAGATCAAATAAGCAGGCACAATAAGCCTTTAACCAGAAATTCCCAGCTCAGAAGGGCAGAATCTAGCCTCTCCTACCACAAGAGTGCAGACTATAAACCTTCTTGATGTAAAATAACTGGCCTGGAGCCAAAGTGCTTAAACCACAACTAATGCGTTTTTAGAATAACAGACACTGAACCTTCAGTCAGCAATTCCCAACTTAGAAGGATGTAAGCTACTTGTCCTGACACAACAATGCAGTCCACAAACCTTAATGTAAAAAACTGGTTTGAAGCCCAAGTGCTTAAACCAAAAGGCTTAGAATAACAGTTACAATTTAATCAGGCTACTACCAAGCAGTAATAACTGCAGCAGAATAATACAATTGCATACTTTTAAGAAGAAGCACAAGCAAAATAAGGTAATAAAGTGGGAAGAAATACAATTACAGTAAAAGCAGATGAATGAAGTGTATTTTTTTTATATATAACAATAGAAAATGAGCAAACTGATTTAAACAAATTACCCAATTAACCAGTAAAAAAACTCAAAACTGAGCCCTGTTCCAACATTCTTCAATCTGACAAGTTCTAACCGCACACTCCTGCCACAAGGGTGCAGGGGAACCTTCTCCAAAAAAGATGGCCTGGATTAGTGCTCAAGTTATACAAACAAAGCTAGATTAAGCAGGCCTGAATCTAGTCTATGGTACAGCAGACAAGGTGCACCAATATCAGAAAAAAAACAGTTCAAATGAGCAGGCACAGTAAGCCTTTAACTGGAAATTCTCAGCTCAGAAGGGTAGAATCTAGCCTCTCTTCCCACAAGAGTGCAGACCACAAACCTTCTTAATGTAAAATAACTGGCCTGGAGCCCAAGTGCTTAAACCAGAACTAATACACTTTTAGTATAACAGACACTGAGCCTTCAATCAGCAATTCCCAACTTAGAAAGATGTAAGCTACCTGTCCTGCTACAAAAATGCAGTCCACAAACCTTATTAATAACAACTGGTTTGAAGCCCAAGTGCTTAAACCAAAAGGCTTAGAATAACAGTTACAATTTAATCAGGCTACTACCAAGCAGTAATAACTGCAGCAGAATAATACAATTGAGTACTTTTAAGAAGAAGCACAAGCAAAATAAGGTATTAAAGTGGGAAGAAACCAAACACAATTACAGCAAAAGCAGTTGAATAAAGTGTAATTGTTTATATATAACAATAGGAAATGAGCAAACTGATTTAAACAAATTATCCAATTAACCAGTAAAAAAACTCAAACCTGAGCCCTGTTCCAACAGTCTTCAATCTGACAAGTTCTAACTGCACACTCCTGCCACAAGGGTGTAGGGGAACCTTCTCCAAAAAAAGATGGCCTGGATTAGTGCTCAAGTTATACAAACAAAGCTAGATTCAGCAGGCCTGAATCTAGTCTATGGTACAGCAGACAAGGTGCACCAGTATCAGAAAAAACAGTTCAAATAAGCAGGCACAGTAAGCCTTTAACCAGAAATTCCCAGCTCAGAAGGGTAGAATCTAGCCTCTCCTCCCACAAGAGTGCAGACCACAAACCTTCTTAATGTAAAATAACTGGCCCGGAGCCCAAGTGCTTAAACCAGAACTAATACACTTTTAGAATAACAGACACTGAGCCTTCAATCAGCAATTCCCAACTTAGAAATATGTAAGCTACCTGTCCTGCCACAACAGCGCAGACCACAAACCTTCCTAATGTAAAACAAATGGTTTGAAGCCCAAGTGCAATAACCAAAAGACTTAGAATAACAGTTACAGTTTAATCAGGCTACTACCAAGCAGTAATAAATGCAGCAGAATAAACACAATTGAGTACTTTAAAGAAGAGGCAAAATAAAAATAAGGTAACAAAGTAGGAAAAAACACAACTACAGTAAAAGCAGATAAAGTGCAAATTGTTTTTTTTTTTTTTTGATATGGGTATTCAGTGGAGTTAGTGGTGTCTGTCCATACAGGGCATGTGTATAAGGCATGGTATTCCCTTTGTGGGTTACGTTTGCAGACTCTACAGTTGTTGCAGGGTTGCAGTGGGGAACATAGCAAAAGGGCCACTGTACACATTTATTTGCCTACTGAGGGGATAGAACAGGGTACCATGTCATTTTACTTGCTGGATAACACACAGTCAGGAGATGTAACACATCAAAGTACTTTCTGATGTCAGTGGCACTGTTGTGGTCAACAGGCATGTCATCCACTGCAATCACACCATGGTTACTATCTGTGAGGCAATATGCAGGGAACTACCAATATAGTGATTGTTTTCTAGCCAAGTGTGTTTTTGTATGAGACATGGGTGGAGAGTGTTCTCTGAGTAATAGAAGGGTTGCCTATATTGTTCACGAATCCATAATGTCACATGTATGGCTATGGATTGTCTACACCAACCTCTCCGGTGTTTGACATCTGTTGTCCTTGTAAGGTTGATATTGTGACATATACTAGGTCCTCAACATAATAATTTAGCAAAACCCACCCCACAATAGATCCTTTTATTACACAATCACAGCACCCTCAACACAGGACACGTATGACAGACACACACACACATACACACACACACACACACACACACACACACACACACACACACACACACACACACACACACACTTGCTAGTACTGAGATTCAAACCCCTTGCTACAATAGTATACCACATTTATCACACACGCCATGGAACCTATAGGGCAAATGTTGTCCCAAGGTACTTCTAAGGTGAGGAACATCACCAGCCCATGTAAATACTGGCATTGGGTGATGTAGTGGGTGAGAGATCCCAAAAATAATTTTACCATACACACACATTTGATAGGGGTGAGGTTCAAACCTCTACCTTACAATCCTTACAGGACCATTATGTTGCACATGTACCACATGCACCACTGACCTTACATAGTTTAGGGTTGGCAACAAGTACTTCTAAGCTGGATTATATCTGCAGGACTGCTAAACTCTGGCTCTGATATGTGTACTGGGTATAAATGGGGCCAAAATCTTTGTGGTACAGACAAAGACACATGCCATGGATGAGATTCAAACCCTTAACTATGTAGTTACTGCTATTACATTGTTCGGCATGTATGGCATGCACCATGGAGCTTACATGTTGGAATGCTGTGCCAAGGTATCTTTGAAGGTGACTAACATCAGCAGTAGTGCTAAAGGAGGGGTAAGTGTCAATGTCCATAAAATCAAGTATCATCAAAGGCACACACACTCTCTCACACAAACACACACAGTTGCCATGTTGGTGATTAGAACTCTTACCTAACTAGCATACTGTACTATAGTATTACTCAGCTATCACAAGTGCTTATATGTTGGAGAGCTCTTCACAGGTATCTTTGAAGGTGACTAACATCAGCAGCAGTGCTAAAGGAGGGGTAAGGGGAGAGTAGTAAGTGTCAATGTCCATAAAATCAGGAATTATCAAAGACACACACTCTCTCTCATACAAACATACACAGTTTCACAGTTCCCATGTCTGGGATTAGAACTCCTACCTAACTAGTGTGCTACACTATAAGGGGAGAGTAGTAAGTGTCAATGTGACATCCATAAAATCAGGTATCATCAAAGACACACGCACCTTCTCACACAAATACACACAGTTTCATAGTTGCAATGTCTGGATTAGAACTCCTACCTAAATAGTATGCTACACTATAGCATTACACATGCATCACGAGTGCCACGCAGCTTACAGGGCTAAGATTTGGCCAGAGGGTTATTTCAAGGTGACTGACATCAGCAGGAGTGGTAACATGGGCAATGGAAAGTACAGTGTGTGTGAATGGGCCATAAACCATTCCTCTGGAAACACACATACATACACAGTCACACAAAACTTCACATTTGACAGGACTGGGTATACAAATGCTAGACGAATACTGATTTGTACTATCATGTTACACAGTTATCACAAGCGCCACAGACACTATAGGGCTGAGGGCTACCAAAAGCAATGTCTACAGTGATTGACAACAGCAAATCATGTGATATCAGCCAATTGGATGTGTGGAGTGTGGGATAGGCCTCATGATGGTAATCTCTCTGTCACTGTCTGTCTCTCTCTTCCCCATATCTCTGTCTGTGTATGTTTGACATATTATAGTATGTTGGTCTTGGATATGTGTGAGTATTCCTATTCAATGTGCGTGCAAAGCATGAATGGTGTGCAATGTGATGTGTGTGCACAGACACCTGTGACTGACAGGTATGTATAGTTCACTGTGTTGTCAGACATGGGCTTCATTTCCCTAAGTGTAGGAACATGCCCAGTATGACCTTCTGTATTGAGTGTGTGAATCCACTCCAGGTAGGTTGTTCTCTAGTCCAGGGTTTGGTGTTCTACACCTACAGCTAGCAACCTGTTTCTGCAGAACATCTGTAGATAGGTTGACAATATGGAGTCACAGTAAGTGACAGATAGTGGGATACTGTAACTATTGTGTCTGTGCTGCTTGTGTTACATGGTTGGTGTTAGCAGAGATATTCAGACATATGTACTCTTTTACACTGCGATGTATTATGTCAACTACTGACAGATATATTTATTTGCTCACAGTTATTTCCTGTGAAATACAAGACGAATGAAGCTGTGTCCAGTATTGTAGTGTGCAGCCTACATATTCTTGCACACTCATGCCATTCTGGAGGGGTAGCTGCAGACACTTACTGATGGGTCTGTGTAAATGGTCCAGCACCTTGGTACTGTGGTGGCCGAGGATCCCCTTGTTGTACATATATCGATGTACCAGAATGGCTATATCCTGCTGTGGCCATACCTCTCAGCTGTATAGATTTACCCAGGTTACCCAGAGGCAGGGCTCATATATCTGGTCAGTTCCCCTTCACATTGTGGTTTATTAGCAGGTTTGTAGCCACCCATTACTGGGTTTTCAGGTGGGGGTAGTATGGGCACACATCAGAGTTTCAGACTTCACACACTCTATGACATCCATGCTTCTACACCACCCACTCTATCATTCTATCCTCTTCCTAACATTATGCGAGTGATATCTGAGAAGTATCGCTATAGTTGTCCCTTCACCCAGTGATATGTAGGGGTTGGTCCACAGTTCATGCAGTAGGACATGGTGGGCATGCTACTGGTATTTGTCAACATGGCCTTGCATTTTTGTTCTGTTGACTGTGTTATGCTGTTAGTTGGGACCCCATGAGATAACATACACTGGCACTATGGGTGAGGCACAGGCTTTTGACAGAGGACTGTAGGCCATTTGGTCATGATGCAGGCCATCTGTAGCAAGCCAGTGCTCCTACATTCCCAGGCTGTGAACCACAGGATCCCCCTTAGGTGACAGGGTAAGTGTGCAAGGTGTTAATGGCAATAGTTCCTGTCCATATTAATCCATTAGTCTGGATGCTGGCAGGGTGCTGCTTACAGCCTCAACACACCTGCATGGGACACCTCTTCAGCATGCTGCATTCTATGGGTATTCCCATACAGAGGTGGGGGTCATACTGTACTCATTCCCAACAGCAAGGATATGACCTGTGATAAACCTGTGGCCGATGGTGGGGTGAGCTGAGTGCATGTGTGATATGGAAGCTTCTTGCAGCTGACTCACAGATATACCTGGGACATTTCCCTTATGCTGTCTTGTGCAGGGACATATGCAGTCTATCATTACTTCATAACTGTGTCTTTTGAGGTCTGCCACTGATTAGCCATACTACATCAGTATTCCATACTACACAGACAACTAATGTGCTGCCAACCTGTATGTACAATTCCAAAGGTGTGTGCAGTTGACAGTTACATTTTATGTACTCTGTCTAGGGTACTTCCACCTGTGTACTGTGTGTATGTCTGGGCTCACATTCCTGGCATGTCCATCTTTCAGACTGTGACAGATATTGACATGTGGACAGTGAGTATGGACGACTGCTAACATGGGTTTTACTGAGAAGCATTGTGGTTGGCACTGCAGTTGTCAGAACATGGCCCTGTCATCAACAGTACTGGCTGTAGGCCACCGAGACACAACCCTCCATGCCTACATGCTGACCACTTCCACACAATATTGAACACACAACAACCTAACAGATGGACCCCTGCATATTGTACACATGCAACAATCTATCCTGTAAATTGGGCCAGCTTTGGGGGGGGGGGCACACCTGATGACTTTAAACATTTGCTATGACTGTTCTGGTATTTCAGGTACTCTGTTGGCTTCCATTTAATTTTGTATTCTGTTATGCAGACTGGAGGCATATCAGTAGAGTACAAATCTTAGGTTTCATTGGCCTACATTTCAGTTTCAGACTTCTTACCCTTCGGTACTAACATACAACTGCCATACCTGTTGTAGTCTGTCTGTGTAGGTCTGGAGAGGGGCTGTTCACCATTGCCATCAATTGGAGGCCTAAGCCCAGCCTTTCTTTCTGGTCATCTACTCCTGTCCTGCCGGCTGAAGCTGGTGTTGGGTGTGTGAGCCTCACTGACATGCATGTGTGTACCCTAGGGACACATATTTGGGCCACCACGTGTACTGCAGTGGGATTTGTCACCTTGTCTAATACTGCCTAGTATGCTGACACCAGTATTTGTTATGGATTTTATGCTGCCCATATAGGTGTCCACTATCTGCTGCCATCCCATTCAGCCACCCGATTCCCTTGCATGTTCACATCCATACCATAGATACAACTATCAGAACATACTACTCCATTCAGCAATTGATAGGAAGAGTGACTTACCTTGTGGCTGTGCCAGGAGTGAGTTCGGTGCTGGAGGGATGACTATGTTGGATGCACATAGTACACTCCCTATACATGGTAAAGCACAGGTAGTGTCATGTTTGGCATCCCTTTTACTGTATGTGCGAGTCAGAGAGAGGTATCATTCCCTGGGTCCCTACTGTGTCCGTGTATGTGTTGCCTCTTTGCCAAAGCCTGGGCATACTGGGCATGCCTCCTTCTGCCTAAATGGGCAGGCTCAGGTTGTTCCTCCTCAAAGTCCCTCTATGCTTGTGATGGCCTTGGCAATGGTGGGGGGCTGTTTGGCCTTACCCAGTGCTGTTCCTGCTGCAGCTGTTTCCGCAGGATCATATTGTGTAGCATGGCACATACTATGAACATTTGTGTACATGTAGCTGGAGAGTACTGGAAGGCTCTACTGGATATGTACAGGCAGCTGAACTGTGACTTGAGCATCCCAAACACACACTCTATTATGATTCTGGTTTGTGCATGTGCCTCATTATAGAGTTCTTTTTCAGGTGTATGTGCATTTCTGATAGGTGTCATCAGCCATGGCTCCAGTGCGTAACCAGCATCCCCCACTAGGTGGGCATATGGTATGTCCCCACTGGCAAATGACTATACAGCTGTGTCATATGCCAGATGTGAGAGTCATGATAGCTTGCAGGGCTGCCAGCACACACATTCAAGATAATGCCCTGGGCATCGCATATGACCTGTCAGTTGATGGAAGGGAAACCCTTGTGGTTTATGGAAATCCCACCCCGCTCACCGGGTGGTGCTTTGATGTGCATGCGCGTGCAGTCTATAGCACCCACTACCTCAGTGTATTCTGCTATTTGGTAGAAAAGACGCATATTGCTGGTCAACACCACACGGGTGTTGAGGAAATATGTGTGCTCACTGGCATGTGCTGACATGGCATCCAGGAACTGGTGGAGTACCCTGGATGCTGATGCCTGTGAGATCCCTATGATATCCCCAGTTTCCCTTTGGAAGGTACCTGTGGCTAGTATTCTTAAGCCTGCACATACCTTGGTATCCACTGGGATGGGTTCCACTCTATTGGTTCTGTGTGTGAGGCATGGCCGGCACAGCTCAACAATTTGCTGTAGAATGTCCCTGTCCACCCTATAGCACTCCACTATCTCCAGCTCATGAAGCTCCTGGTAGGTTACCCTGGGTCTGTACACTCTTCTCCTTCTCCTCACTGTGGGATGGTCATCAGCATTCACATCCTTACCACCCTCAGCCTCTTCCACATATTGATGTATGAGAGGAACAGCAGCCCCTAACATTTTGATAGCTTTGTCAGGTAAAATTTCCCTGTCTGTGTACACTGGTGGTGCAGAGTTTGTGGGAAAAAAACAGACTGGAAGGTGTTTGCATAGTTTATAGTAGTGTGCTAGGCTGTTCCATGTGTAATTGGCTGATTCTGATACATTTCACCTGGCAGCTATGCTAGTTCTCCTTGATTGCCTTCCAACTGTTGTTTTCCCTTCCCATTGACTTCCCATTTAAGCCCCGAGGTGGGATGTGCATACCCAGTGCTCAGATGTGAACAGAGGTGTTATTTTTCTGTTTTTTTTTTTGTTTTTTTTTTAAACCCGGTGCGTGGCGCGCACACCCATTTAGGTAATGTAAACTCTGTTAGACAGCCTCAGACACACCCCCTTCCTTAGCTGTGCTTAGCTAAGGGCAAACACGGGCCACAGAGCTCCAATAAGCTTACAGCATGCATGACACTCCCCCTTATGAGGTCATCTACCTCTTATACTTATACCTGAATAATCCAGCAACGAGCAAGCCTAATGAATAAGCTTAGGATCCACCAATAAGTGCCACACATCCAATTAATAGAAGCCGGTTTATTGCAATACAATGAAATGAGGACGAACAGTACAAATCAAAAAACAGAAAACAATGCTAAAAATTTTAAAAGTTAAGCGCTTTCACCCATGACATCTGGGCTTCTTCAGAACTGAACGCCAAATACTGCAATCAGTTTATAAAACCTATTTGGTGCCAAAAAATCTTCAAATTCTTAAAGAAATATTAGCGCTATAATGTATAGCACTTACTACCTGATTTTAAATCATTTGAATGTTCACAGTGCATTTCATTACTATAATATATTGTAAATCTGTTACATAATATATAAAAAATACAATAATCTATTCTAATGAATAATCTGTGTTAAATGTTGTAAAAAAGCTACTAAAAAGGTACTGCAATGAATAACAATAAAGACATTCCAATCCCTTAAAGCTACAATTCTAATAAATCATATCACTATATACAAATATTGTGTATAATAAATAGTCTCTTAAATATATCTAGTGTTATACAAATAGTACAATATAATCCATACTTAATTCTCACACTACTAAAGTACATAAAAATATACGCTGTTGTTAAATGTTGTTATTAAATATGAAATATTAAATATTTTCTAAAAATATTTTCTAAAAATATATTATAACTATACAAAATTAAAAAATAAGATATATAAAAATTCAAAAAATGAGATATATAAAAATTCATAAAGAAATCAATGGTTTGACAGAAATAAATTCATTAAGACCCGGGGGAGTGGTGGCGTCTAAATGTATTTGCCACCATACTTCTTTGTAATTTAATAAACTTTTAAAATCTCCTCCCCTAGGATCCATATCAATATGCTCTAATATACTAAATTTAAAATAATGTTCATCACATTTAGATTCAATGTGTCTGTATAGAGCATTGGTTTTATCTTTTGTTCTAATACTGTAAGTGTGGTCATAAATTCTCTTCTTAAGACATCTCTTGGTCTTTCCTACATAAAAACTTGGACACATATTGCATTTCACAAGGTATATCACCATTTTTGTATTACAATTACCATATTTGGCTCTAATGAAAGACTTGTGACCATTCTCTAACCTTATTTTTGTCTCTTCTGACATATATTTACATTGGTTGCAACAACCACATTTCATACTTCTATTACTCAAACACTTTAAGTCCTTTTTAGATTCATTATGTTCTTCTAATACTTTAATATTCTTTCCCATTTTATGTATAAAATTCGGTTTCTTTCCCAATATTTTAAATAAATTAGCATCACTAGTTATAACATACCAGAATTTACACACATACTTTTTAATGCTATCTGTGGCCAAGTTGTATTGTAGAACACAAGCTCTTTGAAAAGATCGTGTCAGACATATGTTTGTGTTCTCTAGATGCTTAACTAATTCTATACCTGCTCCTAATAAGGCTTTGTATTTCACTTTCCAGTACTGAATAACATATTCAACTACGTCTTCCATCATTTTTGTGGGATAACCCCTTTGTTGAAATACATTTTTTATAAAATCCATTTCATCTTTCAAATTCTCGTAGCTAGATGTCATGTGCGCAGCACGGATACATTGCCCTTTAAACACGTTGTGTTTTACTTTCAGAGGGTGACAGCTGGTGTATGCTAAATAGTTATTTGAAAAAGTATTTTTCCTGTGTATTTTGGATTGAAGTACTCCCTCATTATGGAAAATAAATGTATCCAAATAAGGTAACCCCATTTTGCTGTGTGCATACGTGAATTTCAAATAATCGCGACTTGTATTAATATAGTCAATAAAACGTTGCAAAGTATCATAATCCGCTTCCCACAAAATATATATGTCATCTAGAAATCTAGAATAATATTTGACATGTTTAAAATATATACTGGGGAACAAATAAAATTTCTCCCAGTTTAGCATAACTAGGTTGGCATATATGGGGGCACAAGCTGCCCCCATAGCCACTCCCCTAGTTTGCTTAAAATATTCTCCTTCATAATAGATGAAGTTATTGTCTAGTACTATAGACATCATTTCTACTAATAAACATATTTCATCCCATTCAAAGTTGGAATATTTGATAATACTATTGCTGAAGGCTTCTAAGCCTTCTTGTTTGGGGATGCATGAAAATATGTCAATAACGTAAATTGTAACAAAAATGGTGTTATTTTTCCAAGCTGTAATCGGATAGTTGTTAAGAAAAACCCATGAGTCTTTAACCATACGGGTTATATGATTGTATAAAAAATTTAATTTATTTATCTATATATCTTCCCAGAGGAAAGGTTTTGGATTTACTTCCTGATACAATTGGTCTGAAGGGTGGGTCATTTACGTCCTTATGAATTTTTAGTATTCCAATCAATGTAGCTAATTTAGGAAATTTAACTTTGAGATAATTATGTAGTTCTTGTGAAATTCTTCCATCTATTAAATATTCCTCTAAATATGAATCAATTCTTTGATATGCTATATTTAGCTCATTTAATGATATTGTTTGATAATTCCCCGACATATATAAAATGTCATAAATCTTTTTAGTATATTTAATGTTATCATACAGGACTACCCCTCCCCCTTTGTCAGATTTCATTATTCTTGTGTTGTAGTAATTTTTTATCACTTTCAAAAGTCTCTCTTCCTCTATAGACAGATTATTATTAAAAGTCACCTGTCTCAAAAAATTGCTTTCCTGATAAATTTCCCTTGCAATAATTTTCTCATACATGTCAATAGTAGGATGACTTGGTGGCATAAAAGTACTAGCTTTTTTCAACAGTCTCGTAGAGTTGTGAACAGTAGAGGTATTAGACATATAATTTTGTGACTGATTGTTAAAAAATACTGCCAAATTAATTTTCCTAATATATTTCTTAAAATCAATTAAGAAGTCAGTCATATTAAAATTAGGGTTTGGAATAAATTTCAAACCCTTAGCCAATAAATCAAAGTGAATAAGATCTATTGAAACATTGGAATAATTGTATATTTTGAAGTTTTTATAAGAACAAATGTTCCCAGGGAAAACTATGTCATTTTCTTTTTTGTTCTCTTTCACTACATTGTTATCTTTTATTACAATATTAGATGACTTCGCTAGTTTCAATTTCTTTGGTTGTATCTCATTCTTGTGAATGTCTGTTTCACCTGATTCTTGTTCTGATACGGTTGAGTTGTATCCATCATTCCCATCTGAAAATCCTGCCTCCCATACATATATGACTTGTCATTAAAACCCCTATAATTTTGATTATTGTTCATACGACCCTTAATTTTTGGCTTTGTTAGTTCTGGCCATAAGTAAGCCATACCCTTATTATACTGTTCCCTGTCTCTTTGCATTTTAGTAGTTTTTCTCTGACATAACTTGGAAATCCATTTGTCTGCCTCCTGATATTGTTTATTGTATAATTTCTCCCATTCAGTATACAATAAGTCATTCACTATTCTAGTATTTAATTTCTCAGCTTCTGGAATTAATTTACTTAATTTTTCATTATTAAATTTGATTAGCATATGCATAAAATTACAACCGCATTCATCAAAAAACGTATTGAATTCTTTTTTACCTTCATTAGTCAATTCCAATCCCATGGGTTGTTTAAAAAACCTTAGCCCCACAGGTACTAGTTTACTATCAATACATTTAGACAAATAAACATTGTCGATTTTCAACCCATTGATATTTTTCAATTTTTTCCCCAATGAATAAATCATACTTTTCAGATTACCAGTCACTTCTGTTTCAGGGGATTTTAAATTAAAAATACTTTTCATGTTGTCCATATTATAATTAAAAGTAAAAAATTCATTGAATTGTTTGTCCTTAGGATTGTGCCCAACCTGTTCTGATCTTGTTTCCGAATAAATTGTGTTCATTACAGTACTTTTATTACTTTGTGTGGAATTTCCAGTAACAGCTGAATATGTTCTTAGTGGAACAGTCCTTTTGGGCTTTGTTCTGTTCTTCTGGCTTTAGCTTCCACATCACACAATGAAAAATCAAATGTAAAATCAGACAGATTTATCTTGCTGCTGCTGAAGGGTTCAGTAATATCCAATGTATTGGGTGGTCTCTTATTGTTTACACCCTGTCCATTTGGAATGTCCAAACGGTCATTAAATGCTTCCCCCTCGCTCTCAGTCAAAGTTATTTTGTTATCATTGCTGACTGCATTACCAACACATTTTAAAGATTTCAGCTCCGCTGAATTAGCAATTAACACATGGTTGCTAGCAGCATCGAAATTCGTGACAGACTGTGCATTTTGAATGTTCCGTGTATGAGATACACTTACATTCAAAAGGTTGCTGTCACTGTGCAATAACTTTTTTACCAGGAGTGTTAAATTGTTCAGTTCTCCCTTTAATTCTGCTAGCTCTTCCTTAATTTGTAAAATGTTAGTAACGTCCTCTTTATTGCATGTATCCACTGCTTCATTTGTATGGAATGCACCAGTGAGTTCCATAGCCATGACCAACAACTGAATAATCCAACAACGAGCAAGCCTAATGAATAAGCTTAGGATCCACCAAAAAGTGACACACATCTGATTAATAGAAGCTGGTTTATTGCAATACAATGAAATGAGGACGGACAGTACAAATAAAAAAAACGGAAAACAACGCTAAAAATTTTAAAAGTTAAGCTTTTTCACCCATGACATCTGGGCTTCTTCAGAACTGAATGTCAAATACTACAACCAGTTTATAAAACCTATTTGGCACCAAAAAATCTTCAAATTCTTAAAGAAATATTAGCGCTATAATGTATAGCACTTACTACCTTATTTTAAATCATTTGAATGTTCATAGTGTATATCATTACTATACTATATTGTAAATCTGTTACATAATATATAAAAAATGCAATAATCTATTCTAATGAATAATCTGTGTTAAATGTTGTAAAAAAGCTACTAAAAAGGTACTGCAATGAATAACAATAAAGACATTCCAATCCCTTAAAGCTACAATTCTAATAAATCATATCACTATATACAAATATTGTGTATAATAAATAGTCTCTTAAATATATCTAGTGTTATACAAATAGTACAATATAATCCGTACTTAATTCTCACACTACTAAAGTACATAAAAATATACGCTGTTGTTAAAAGTTGTTATTAAATATTAAATATTTTCTAAAAATATTTTCTAAAAATATATTATAACTATACAAAATTAAAAAATAAGATATATAAAAATTCAAAAAATTAGATATATAAAAATTCATAAAGAAATCAATGGTTTGACAGAAATAAATTAATTAAGACCCGGGGGAGTGGTGGCGTCTAAATGTATTTGCCACCATACTTCTTTGTAACTTAATAAACTTTTACAATCTCCTCTCCTAGGATCCATATCAATATGCTCTAATATACTAAATTTAAAATAATGTTCATCACATTCTCTTCTTAAGACATCTCTCGGTCTTTCTTACATAAAATCTTGGACACATATTGCATTTCACAAGGTATATCACCATTTTTGTATTACAATTACCATATTTGGCTCTAATTAAAGACTTGTGACCATCCTCTAACCTTATTTTTGTCTCTTCTGACATATATTTACATTGGTTGCAACAACCACATTTCATACTTCTATTACTCAAACACTTTAAGTCCTTTTTAGATTCATTATGTTCTACTAATACTTTAATATTCTTTCCCATTTTATGTATAAAATTTGGTTTCTTTCCCAATATTTTATATTTTATGTAGGAAAGACCGAGAGATGTCTTAAGAAGAGAATTTATGACCACACTTTCAGTATTAGAACAAAAGATAAAACCAATGCTCTATACAGACACATTGAATCTAAATGTGATGAACATTATTTTAAATTTAGTATATTAGAGCATATTGATATGGATCCTAGGGGAGGAGATTTTAAAAGTTTATTAAGTTACAAAGAAGTATGATGGCAAATACATTTAGACGCCACCACTCCCCCGGGTCTTAATGAATTTATTTCTGTCAAACCATTGATTTCTTTATGAATTTTTATATATCTCATTTTTTTATTTTTTATATATCTTATTTTTTAATTTTGTATAGTTATAATATATTTTTAGAAAATATTTTTAGAAAATATTTAATATTTCATATTTAATAACATTTAACAACAGCGTATATTTTATGTACTTTAGTAGTGTGAGAATTAAGTATGGATTATATTGTACTATTTGTATAACACTAGATATATTTAAGAGACTATTTATTATACACAATATTTGTATATAGTGATATGATTTATTAGAATTGTAACTTTAAGGGATTGGAATGTCTTTATTGTTATTCATTGCAGTACCTTTTTAGTAGCTTTTTTACAACATTTAACACAGATTATTCATTAGAATAGATTATTGTATTTTTTATATATTATGTAACAGATTTACAATATATTATAGTAATGATATACACTGTGAACATTCAAATGATTTAAAATAAGGTAGTAAGTGCTATATATTATAGCACTAATATTTCTTTAAGAATTTGAAGATTTTTTGGTGCCAAATAGGTTTTATAAACTGATTGCAGTATTTGACGTTCAGTTCTGAAGAAGCCCAGATGTCATGGGTGAAAGCGCTTAACTTTTAAAATTTTTAACGTTGTTTTCTGTTTTTTTGATTTGTACTATTCGTCCTCATTTCATTGTATTGCAATAAACTGGCTTCTATTAATCGGATGTGTGGCACTTATTGGTGGATCCTAAGCTTATTCTTATACTTATACCATGGTGTTGCTGCACCTACATGGTTGGGTGCAAGATAACACTGACAGGAAATTTGTGATTCAGTATCACTCCCCTCGTTTGCATAAAACAGAATGCTAATTCATCAAACAAATAAATCCAAACCAGCCCAGAAGTTGAAAATGCTGAAACACAGGTGCCCAGTAGGAAGGTACCTGGAATAAAGAAACTGAACCACGACAAAGTAAAATCTTTTTTAATACAAAATGGTGAGTGCTTCCGCAATGGTAACCATTGCTTCATCAGACAGTTCATTCAAACAGCAACATCACTTAAATACTTTAGTTCATTACTAAAATAACCAATCCTACCACTCAAAGTGAATTCAGCACTCAGCAATCAATTAATTACTATGGTTACATTTTTCCCTTAGTTAATTGCTAAAGTCAGAATTCCCTGGTATTGTTGTCTTATGCATGCCATTGACTATCATGGCAAAATGCTGATTTGGGTTTAAAAGCTTATTTCCAACTTTTTTTCTTATTTTCGGGTCGATCTTGTTTGCGCACCACTGCCCTATGCTTAAACGTCTGAAATCGTCCAAAAAAAAGATATTTTTTTATAATTTTTATAATTTTTTATTTTATTATTTTTTATAATTTTGCAACTATTTCTCATGCCAATGGCCATATATTTTGCCATCGGTACATCTATGGAGGCATGACATGCTTTCTTTGGTGCTGTCATGTTTCTGTTTTGTAATTTGCAGAAATGTATTTGGTTAGTAACCGAATACATTTCTGCAGGTTACACTATTCCTGCACAGACGCCTGCCTGCTTTCTGGATCGCTAATTCATCTCATTTGCATGCTTTTCATCAGAAAATGGGGTAATTAGCATATAGCAGTGGTGTCCATGCAGGAATAGTGTAGGAGCACTCATGCACATCTCAGGAGCTTGTTCCTGGATCGCTCGTCGGCCATATTGCATGCAGCAGCTCTTGCACTATTTCTGCACTCCGTGCACAGCTTTCTGAATCTGTGGGCATATCTTTTCAGTTGGTTGGAGCAATATACATAGACCTTTGCAGAGCCTTTAAAAGTGTGGACTACAAATCCTACTAAAATAAATGGAAATGCCTTAAACTTCAGTGCTAATATGGTCAACTGGTTGAAATATAACTGTCAGACAGAACCTTCTTACGGCAGTCAGGCAACCTGTGTAGTAACAAGAGTAGCTTGCCAGATGTTATCATACAGGGCTCCATTCTTGATCCAGTATTATATTCACTATTGATCAATGACATAACATCTTACATTCCAGGTCATAACATCACTTTTTATGCTGATGACATAGTTCTTCACAGACATTATCCTACCTCAGCACTAATACAACAGCCCTCCAAATGAAATTTCTTTCTTCTATAATTGGCAAATAGCAACCAATGTCTTCCTTCTGTAATTGTTTAATAGCAAAGAACCAATGTCTTCCTTCTGTAATCGGGTAATAGTAACCAAGGCACTCCTAAATGCCTCCAAAGCAGTATCAATATTTTTGGACCACAGCAAAAAGTATCTCAAAACATCTCTATGCTTAAAAAAAAAAAAAACTCCTCTCAATGAGCATATTTTCACAATGAAAAAATATAAGCACCTTGCCTTATATGAGATCCAACTCTAACATTTAAAAAACACACTGACATAGGTATTTTGAAAGTAACTGCTCAATTTAAAGCATCCTAGTCCATCTCTAATCACCTTGCCAAAGAAGCTAAACAGGTTCTTGGAAAGAAAGTCTTCATTCGGAGAGCAGAACATGCATTACCCACTATCTCCCTCTATTCGGCCTACAACATCAACAGAATACAGACAACAATAAATGTAAAATACAGGTTTATCAAGTTCTCTCTCCTCTCAACTAGAACATCACTGCATCACCCTTCAAAACCTGGCTACCACTGACAAGTTGCTCAATGCTTCTATTTCCCCTTGCATTTAAATATTATATAATAGTTTATGACTATCTCTCAAAAGCAGACTAACAAACAGAGTCCTTCTCCTACTCACTCGACATCAGGATAATAACACATTGACCCTCCTGAGTCCTTCCCCTCTTTTGGCCTTGCATCTGGAGAATTCAGCATCTCTGTCCTGCATGAAAGCTTTCATGTTGTACATATGAAAATTTGTACATATAAAATACTACCAGCCAAATAGAGTTAATAAGACTGGCATATGTCAGTTCTAGGAGAATCAAAATGGTCACTTACAATCTTAGTTTTATCTTCTATACAGTACTTGTATTACTGATGAATTGCCTACAGTTTCACAGTATGTTTTCTAATCACTGTCACTTGTCAGTTGTCTACTGTTAAATAGTTACTGTTCCATTTGTCACTTCCTAACAGTTATTTAATATGGCATTGTTGATGGGATTCTTTGCAATTGTAAGTCAATCTGATGTAGCAAGTTATTATGTACTATTTGCCAACTGTTTTATGTGCCAAAAAAACTTTCTGTCCATGTCTTTGTAGGCGGGGTAGACCCCATGCACCCCATATATGGGGAGCTGCACCTCCAACACCCCTCCTAGTGGAATGCAGACATTGAGGTTACTCGACAGTGTGGATGAGGGAAAACTCCCAAATGCAGCACACTGCTGTCTTAATATGGAAATTCTACTGTCAGCATGGCAATTTCAACAATCCATGTGGAATACTGTTAATATTAAAGTCTGACAATGTGCTACATTTTCGATTTTTTATTGCCAGTGTTTTCCCTGCTGACATATTTACTTTTAGATATATTTATGTTGTTCTCCCTACATATTTATATAGATATAGATATATGTGTATGTATATATATATATATGTATATATATATATATATATATATATATATGTATGTATATGTATATATATATATATATATATATATATATATATATATATATATATATATGTGTGTGTGTATTTGTATATATATATATATATATATATATATATATATATATATATATATATATATATATATATATATATAGGTTTACCTTTGTTTTGTCGCACATGGTATGCATGATCGTCCTGTTGTGTGACCCATATTACCGAAATATGGAGAACTTTGAAGGATCAAATGTCAAAAATGGTTTGCTGGAAAGCCATTTCCGACATTTGATCCATGTGTTTAAATGGCAAAAAAGCATTCTCTTATTTGCCATTCAAACACATGGTGAATCGGCATTGTGTTTTTTTGCAGCCGTACGTTCGGCATTATGCACGTCAGATACATGGCAGATGACAATTCAGAGGTAAACCATCGGTTATTAATAGGACGTGCTGGAGGGATAGATTCATCACCCAAAGACTCCCTATGCTGTGGAACAAAATCCCGGTATATGTGAGGCAGAGCACCTCGCTGGCCTTGTTCAAGAGGAATCTTGACCAATGGATGGGAGATCGCAGATATACCCCAGGGGTTACCTCAGTGTCACTGCTCGACAGAGGCACAGCAAAATAATGGGCATAGTTTCTCCAAACTAAAGGGGTGGCGTAAGCCACAAAACTATGGGCTAGGCTTGTAAATGCCCTCGGGCAGATAGCCTAGTATGAACCTATGAACCTATGAACCTATATATATATATATATATATATATATATATATATATATATATATATATATATATATATATATATATATATGTAAATATAAAGACACACATATGTGTGTGTGTACACACATATATCTTTGGTTGGTTAGTTATTGTTTGTTAACTGCACATGGTTTACTGGCCCATAGATCCTTTTCAACTAGGACCCTAGCCCATCTGAGGAAAAATTGAGCAAACATATGTAAATTGAGAATACTGTGGTAGAACATATCAACAACTAACACAATGCAAATACATACCATAATTGAGAATTTTGGCATACAACACATCAACATGTGACACAATGCAAGCACATAAAAGACAATAAATAATTACAGCATATGTGATATATAAACAGCAGATGAGAAAATGCAAGCATTACAAGTCTAAACAGATCCTTAAACAATACAATAAGCCTGTGATAAAAACAACATATTTACCAGAATATAGAATGTTATGACTGTTCATATTTGCATGTGTGAATCGTACATTTTTGTAAGAAGACATTTACTATAGCATGTTACAACCATGGCTGGGATTCAGAAACATTTGTCACATTGCATTCAGAAATTGTGTATAATAAACTGCAAGCAGCCGGGTTTGTGTGATTCAAAGACAAATTCAGTGAGAATGGGGTGGCAAAGTAACATAGTTGCACACAGAGTATACTAATAGCAGTATAATGGCATGGTAATCAGAAACTGTATTAAAATGTGGGACTCTCTTTCTGCAAACGAGGATAAACAATTTAGTGGAGTGATTCAGAAACATATAAAATCTGTGACTGGAAGCACTTCTGCCAGTGAATTTGACTGGCATAAAATCCTGATTCTACAGCAGGGTAATAGTGGAACAATCAAAAAAGAGAAACTGATAGTGTTGATAAATCTAGAACTAAATATGTACAACCAAGAAAATAATAAAGTAGTGCTGGAACCATGAATGCTGAGAAAAAAACTTTAATATAATTTCGATAACATAATTGTTCATGTGACTTGTTTTCTCATGTGACGTCAATGCTCTTTGATTATATAAGACCATGTTTTAATGCACTTATATTCACCTGAAGAAGCCGAATAGGGGAAAATGTGCTTAAACTTGTGTTATTGAAATTATATTAAAGTTTTTTTCTCAACATTCACGGTTCCAGCACTATTTTATTATATCTTTTTTAAAAGTTCAACAATGTTAGGAGTATCCATAGCCTTGACAAATATGTGTATGCAACACACTGTACTCACTACTATCTGTCATGGTGTTGTATGTTATCACCCTCGGCTGTGCCATATGAACCTGGCCACTTTTAATATCTCAAGCTCTTCATGACACTGAAATCAAAGGCCATTAGTATGTGGAGAGGGTCATCATGCAGGAGCTCCCTGAGAAGTGTTGCCTTCATCTTCAAGTCCAGAAAGTTCTGTAGTACCTATTTCTGTGGATACTATGGTACATGTGGCATTGAGGATATTAGCTACAGGGGCCTTCCAGCAACCAGTGGGAATATCGCAGGCATCTACCTCAAGGATGCTTCACCAGTTCCTCACTGCCACAGACATTTATTTTGACATGGTTGCTTTGATCGGCATGCTGAGCTGCCTATATCTGTATTATGAGTTCAATTTCCATGCAAAGTGGGTATTAGTACTGCATTGCGCTGACACCTTGTATGCTCTGCACTGTATCTAACACTGTTTGGTTTGCTGAAGAGGGTGATTTCCTTTGCAGTTTTTCTGTTTATACATTTTATTGTCATTTCTAAATTCTCTTTAGAAATTCCTTCTTTCCTGATCTTTTTGCAATTCTTTGTTCCTCAGCACTTACATGATGTTTATATTTTTAAGGACCCATTGCACACCATGCAAATAACAAAATACTATATATTTTGTTTTTTTGTTTTTTTTGCATTATGGTATTATGTCACTTCTGTTGAGTTAGAGTTATGTTTATCATTATATAGCATGCCATATTACCTGGAGACTATGGGTCATTGTTCAATATCTACAGTACTTCTCAAATATGTTATACAGTTTAGTTGTTCTGAATTGATCCTACATACTATTCTGGAACTTTGGTTTCTGTTAGCAAAATTCCACGGCAGTATTTTGTTTCTGACTACTTATTTTATTTATTTATTTATTTTATTTTATTTTACATTTGTTGACCAGGATAGTCCGACTGGATTCTTGTCCATTTTCAGCAGAGGCCTGGGGAGAAAAGTTCCAAGGTAAGCAGACACAATAAAAACAATAAAAACATATTACAAATATAGTATAGACAAAAATACATAAGCAAAGATGAATAGACAAGTTCAACAGGTTAGAGTTACTCCCTGGTGACAGTCAGGGGTAAGTTCAACAGTAATCTGATTAATAGATTACTTCAGACTGACTGCAGAGTTTTTTCCGCATACTCTTCTTGCAAAGATTGACTAGGTTTATATTTATTTTTGTATTTATTTATATGCTAACCAGACAAACTCACTAGGCTCAAGTGTGTCTTTTTTTGGGGGGCATATAAGGAGGAGTTCTCTTCAGTTAAGTGACTTTCTCCAAGTTATACATAAGAGAGTGGAGAGTATGAGAATCAAACCCTGGACTACAGGACAATGAGATAAAGTTTGATAGTAGCTGATAGCCATACTGCTCTACAATTGACTGATAGACAGGTGTCTATACTCCTGGTGCAAACTACACTTGGTAGTAATGCTCCAAATGTGTAAGTGAGTGGGGTCTCTTAAGAGAACGTTGGTTGTTGATTATCTAAACTGTCTTAAATCTTATCCCCTAGGTATGTAAATGGAAGGCATGGCGCTTCTTCCATTGTTATATATGTAGCATGCTGGCTCAGTGGTACAGTTTCTACATTCAATTCTCTAGGGTCTAAGGTTCAGCTCTGACTTCAAGACACTGTGTTGAGCTTACATGTTCCTGCTGTGTTGACTGTTTGCTTTTCTTTCAGATACTAGGGTTTTCTTTCACATCTTAGAGCAGACTGATTGGCTACTTTAAACTACCTGTTTATATTGCATTTAATGTTACCCCTATGTTCAGGTGGTGGCTAAAAAAAACTATGATGACCGGTTCACTTACAAGGTTAACAATGAAGATACTTAAAACAATAATAATCTTTATTTCACTTTATTCCATTTAGCAATAGATGTGAAGTTTTTTTTTTTACCATATCTGAAAAATACTCTTATTTTGGGCAGAGATGATAAGGACATCTCAAAGAACTTGGTCCCTCCCAATGATAAAAATCACAGTCTTGTACAGTTAATTAATCACTAAACATCACTTGCAGTTTAACCTTTATTATTTGATAGCTGCTAAAGAACAATATGTTCTGTGACTCTTGAGTCACATCTTTTAGTGAGTATCCCATGCCGTACAAAATAATAGGATATAATATCTGAAACAAATTCCTCAGAACTGTCAGTCATAGCATCTGCCCTTCTTCCTCTTTGTAGTGGATGATGGACTCCTTCTTTTTCTCATTTGTTCACATCTGAACTAGAATTCTATTTTTATCCACAATTTAGTCTCACAGAAAGGTCACAGACACTTTAATAAAATCAGCATTCATTATGTCTCCAATTAAAACAATGAAAAAGCATACAAATAAAACAGTAAACTGCAGTCTGGGAATGGAAACCAATCTGGCATTCTACAGATGACATTAATTAAAGGCACTGCATTTTCAAGATCATATTTCCATCCTGTTGACTCAATTGATTCCAGCTGTGCACATCAGCATGTACTGCTTATGAATCCCTTAGACTCAGTAGCCAGGCTAGCTTGTGAAAGGTAATGATTACACAATGTGAAATGCAGTTGCATGTAGGATATACCAATATGCCAGCATGCTCCACTTGGAACAGTTAGCTATTGTAACATATTCAGTTGCTCACTAGTTCATTCATTCATTCTTTGATTACTAACAAAATCCAGTTCAAGACTGTGGGAGACCCAGAGCCTAGCCTGTTCTCACTGGTTACAAGGCAGAAAATTAATCCCAGATATGATACTGGCACATCACAAGACATTCACACTGACACTGGTACACAACACACATACCCACTTGTATTTTAAAGGATCACCAGCTTTCTTGTGGAGTGCATTTGGGATATGTATGAAAAAAAGGGCACACAAGCATAGGGAGGACATGCAGATACCTCACAAAAGGCACCCAACTAATAGTCACTAAAAGAAGAAAGTGCTATGTAGAAGCAATGCAAAATGCTACAACACTTTGCCTCCCTATGAAGAACATTATAGTGCTAATGAAATCTGGATGCATAACCTTGGTAAACATATTTTTTTCTAGTGTTAACTTACTGTGTTGTAAACCTGATGAAATTAATTTTGCTTAAGTGGATGCTGCATCTTTTTCACTTCATTAATCATATTCTGTCCGGGGCAGGATAAAAAACATTTAGGCAACATTTATTTTACAAACACATACAAAGATCACAGCATTTTGCAATGTCAATCACATAGTTAATGTACTATTTTGCTGCAAGAGGAAATGCTAGAATTAAGCTTTTAGAATAAAGTTAAATCACTGAAACATCTTTCTTTTAGATTGTACTTTCAAATGAATAGAATGGTAATAAAGATGTATGCCTAAATCACAGTAGCATGGTGTGGAAAATCTTAATTCACTTCTTGTTAGACACATAAGCTAAACATAGGTTCATAGGTTCATAAGTAAGTACTAGGCTAGCTACCCTTGTAGGCCATTTTAAGTCTAGCCAATTTCCCTTTATGTATTTGAAATAACATCACAAATTAACTGCTAAAACAGCCCAGTCAGAAAACTGCATTGAAAATAAGATGACAGTTCTCTTTCAGCAGCTTTTGGGTCACTAAACTTTTAAATTTCATATGACTATGAAAACATGTACAATACTGTATTACTGAGTGCTATTACCAATAATATCTTTATGTAACAAAATGCACAGCTTGAGTGGATTCTCAGTGAAATTGTCAAAGGCATCCCTCTCTAAGTAAAATATTCTCTCACGCCTCATACCTAGCGTAAGTGTACAGTTTACTCCCATACCAGGACAGCTCCTGAGAAGGGGACACCAAGAAGCAAATACAGTGGCATCCACTGGAAGTTATGTATTCTCTACTAAATTTCCTTTGGTTGCCAGTGAACACTCTGCTATGAAAACACTTGAAACGCTAGATTTCTCAGTATGTGCTCTGACTCCAAAGTCATCACTTTAGTGATTTTGCACTGCTTGGCAGGTTTCAGACTTCACTTGTCAGCCAGACACAGCTACACAAATTACAGCCGCCTTCTGACAGGTGGTGCTTGGGGAGTGGGTCTAGACAGAATAGGTGAGCCATCATTAGCTACCCAAACCTGCCACATCCGGTCATCTTCTTTTGTATCCAGGCTTACTAGTTTAATGCAAGTCATCAGGACCACAGTTAGGACTGTACCCTTCTGCCATGAAGACAAACAGAAAAATATTCAGAACAATTAGTACCAGTGAATAAACAGCCCTGATCCTGTATTAGAAATTGAAAGATCAATGCTTGAAAAGTAGATAAATAGGAAAATCATTATCATGCAGGAGAAAAAGGGTAAATCAGCAAACTATTGTACATAATCTAGTGTAGGACCTGTAGTTGAACAAATTAAAATGTTGTACTTGGGGTCAGGTTAGCCACTGGAAAAGGAGTTTCATGTTTACCATCTCCAAGAACACTTAGTAATTGTAATGTGCCAGAATTGTCTGAAAGTAAAAACACCATGCCCCCCTCTAGTCTATTGTCTTTGTGCCACACATAGCCTAATATCATTGTCCAGGTAGTAGTCATTTTAGGTTGGTCCATTCCCAGTGAGGTTTGTAGCAAACACGGGAGACAGTCTTAGCTCAAGTGTACTTTACTTACACTGAGAAGATGAAAAGTTAGAGCGTGTGTCCAACAAAAAAATCATCATTCCGCTTGATATACTTGCTGGTTCATACAAGGTATGTGTCATGGTACTAGCTGCAGGCTGCAGCCCCCCCCCCCCCCCCCACACACACACACACTCAGGAAAAAAAAAATTTTTATTAACTTTATTTAAAGTCAGAAAGTTGACTATTAATTTTAAAGGAAAATAATATTTGACTTCCTGAATTCCTGTTTTGTTCCTGGTGCTTGAAACTCCTACTCTGAGTTCTGAGGAGATCCAAGGTATCAAAAAAGAAGAAAGTAAATTCTCCTATTTAGCTCAACAGCCTGTTTTCAGAACAATCTAACATTATGCTTACTCAACATGAATAAGGCAATTTCTATTTATTACATATCTTCATGCTGATTTGACAACAGCAGAAATGTTTTTAAAAAGTGGTTCAATCAGTTGCTATATGAAGCAATGAGGAAACACCTGAGGCAGCCCGAGTCTAAAAGTCAGTGAAGGAATTAGTGGACAGCTGCAGAGGCATGAACACAGACATATATTTTCTTTGTTTTGTTTTTTTTTTTTTATTATAGTATTTTTTGCAAGTATTATGGCTATCACTGCCAGCAAGGTAAGTATTTTTTTTAATATATTAAAATGTATGATAGTATGCGTGTGTGCTTGTGTGTGTACCTATAGATATGGATATGGATACGGATATGGATATAGATATACAAATATGGATTAGCTATATATATAATTATATTCTATGTATCTATGTATATGTAGATATATAGCTACATATAGCTATTTGTATGCATAGCAGTCATAGAAGCTTTCAACTGGCCTGATTTTCTAGAATGTTTCAGATTTTGTCTCATGTTTCAGATTATTTATTTTTTAATTTGTAGTTTTCTGGGAAAGCAGTAAGGATTGCAGTCACTAAATAATGACAAGCATTTGAGTTTCAGACTTCAGATTCTACTGCAAAGTCTGTTATTCTAACAACTTGCTATGTATATATGGGCAATATCTGTCTCTAATTTTGTTTCTTTGTCTTCCATTATTTTTAGCTTTCTACTTGATTCTTGAGCTAAGACAGTGAAATGTACACAGTGGAGGTGGTAGGGTTTGAGATGGGCACAATATTGTGTTTCTGAAAGCAGTGAGCTGAGAAGATGCATTCCTGTGCAACAGTTTATTTATTTATTAATTAATTTTATTGCAACAAAACATCAGAGGTGAACAATGAGTGGCTTTACTTGGTGGTCACATGTGTGTGTGTGTGTGTGTGTGTGTGTGTGTGTGTGTGTGTGTGTGTGTGTGTGTGTGTGTGTGTGTGTGTGCATGTAAGTGTGTCTGCATATGTAGCAGTAGGTTGCACTATATGGTTCTGAAAGCAGCAAACTGAAATGTGTGACCATTATGCATATATTCATCTGATCCCAATCAGACATCTGAAGAGTACTCAGCACTACAATTTGGGGCACATCTGTGTGTGTGTGTGTGTGTGTGTGTGTGTGTGTGTGTGTGTGTGTGTGTGTGTGTGTGTGTGTGTGTGTGCGTGTGTGTAAGGTAGCTCTTTATTTATACCTCCAAACTAGGGACACTTTTAAATACTGATACTATTAACTTAGAATGTTTGAAATGTTGTCTTATTCTAGTAAGATTAGAGGCATCTCTAAAATAAGTTGGGAAGTGTTTGTGTGTGGGGGGGTGCTTCAGTGCAGACACACACACACACACACACACACACACACACACACACACACACACACACATATGCCTGCGCGCACACATGCACGTGCGGAGGTTGCTCTGTATGGTTCTGATAGAAGTAAGCTGAAATGCAAGTAGCCATTATTTATGTATCTATTCATTTGGTGGACATATCTGTATGTATGTTTGCGTGTGTGCACACTCATGTGTGAGTAGGTGGTTAAAATAAATTACTTTGGCTAATTCTTACTTTTTTATTGCAATCTAATACCTGAGGTGTACACAGTGACAAAATGTGGCTTTTATTGCTGTGGCTGAAAATGAGTGTTGTTAATGTCATTTGTTCAAGTTAAACCGTTTTTATTATTATTTATGACACTGCAGAACTAGTATGCATTTTTTATGAAGCCAACTAGAATACTTTACTGTGGTTATTTTTTTAACACAGTCAGACATTTGATATGTGCATCAGTCAATATAGTGTCTGAAAGTGATGGGTATGAGAGCTATCAGGTGATGAAAATGAGTGTGCGGGGGATGGGTTGCAGTTTGTCTAAAAGAAGTAAGATGGCCAACAATTTGTTTCACTTTTCATCAGAATCCTTCATCAGCATTGTACACAATAAGTGGGTCTTCAGTTTCAGCATGATGTGTGTGATAACAACTGATCATTGGCACAGTGGTGTAGTGAGTATGATTGCCATCTCACAGCACTTGGTTCTCTGTTTTTTTGTGTGATTTCTTCTGTGTGGAATCTGCATTTACTCTATGTTTCTGTGCATGGATTTTATCCAAGTACTCTGTTTCCTGCCCAGGCCCTCAGCTGCATAATGTACATCTGTGGCCATTTGATGTTTTATTACTCTCCCAGTCTAACACCAGAGGTGTATACAGAAGACAACTGTCTTTTTTATTTTGGTTACTGAGGGGTAGGGAAGCAGGCACTATTCCCAGACAGGATTTATATTTCCCTGCACACATGCGTCTTCTCAATTTATTGGGATCTACTATCTTGTCTGCTTTGACTATTAAACTTTGGAAAACACGTTTTCCTTGAAAAAAAAATAAAGATGAATTTCATTCTTTATTCATGATTTTTGTTCAGGTCATCCTTGGATCAAAATGTGGAAAAATGTAAGATGCATCTCAGAGCATCTAGGACCATAACATCACTACTGCTTTGCATTACGTAGCTAGAAGGCCTTAACTTTTGAAAAAGTCTTTCAGAGGACAGGCTATAGTGGTAAAGTTTGACACAAAATTTCTGTAGTAGCCTATTAGTCCCAAGAATTCCTTCACTTTACGTTTGGTGCTGGGCAAAGACTAATCCTTGACAACTTCATTTTTGCCTGTTTGGGACCTAATTACTCCTCTCCAAATCATGTATGCTAATTATCCAACTTCTGTCATACAATGTTCACTTTTAGCAGCATAAGAACTATGTCCTTAAAATTCTAGCACAGCTTATACTTCAGCTAAACATGATTCCAGTCTTCTGAATAGATTACTGTGTCACTGAGGTTTGTAGAGTACCTCATTTGAAGTTTTAGAGTTTTGTCCCCAAATCATTGAAACGTGGCAGAAGTTCCATGAAGTCCAAATGATATGAAAGTATTGTTAAAAAGACCTTCAGGGGTGGAAGATGCTGTCTTCTCTTTTGCTTCAGGGTTGAGGTAAATCTGTCAGTATCCACTGAACAAATCCAGTGTAGTCAAAAAAACCTGCTTTGCCTATGAGCTCTGGGCATTAGATAAGTTTAAAATTTGGATAATCCCATTCAGTTTCTGGAAATCAATACAAAATTTTATGATACCATCTGGCTAACAGGTCAATATAATCTGAAAGTTCCAGTCATTTGGGAATTTTCAAACTTTCATTTTTAAGCTTTTTTTCTCACTTCATCACCTATTGCTTTTCTCTGGAATTATGGTGCCTTATAGGGTTTTCAATTTACTCTCTCTCCAGCATAATTTCAATATGATGTTGAATTGAATCTGTTCTACCAGACAGCTCAGGAAAAGCATCTCTTTACTTCTCAGTAAAAACTCTTTCAATTTCCATTTCTGGGCCTTAGACTGTGTTTCTTTTATCTGAACAACAGAGATAGAATTCCCTGATATCACACTGTTATTTGTGTCAGCTCCCAGGGTGACTATAGATGATTTAGTTCCCTCCATGGTTTTAATCCATGTATGTGATATATGTGGTTTGGTCTTCTCTTTTTAGTTTACTTCATCCATTTTCCTGCCATCTCAAAGGGTCCTTACCATTTTGATATGAATTTATTTTCAGCAGAAGTGATTAATACTAACACTTTGCCCCCGCTTTTAAACTTCGTGAACCTGGAATTCTGATTATACATCCTCTGTTGCATTTTATAGATTTCATAAGAGTTTCAAGGCCATTTAGATAAAAGACCTATTTGCCTCTCCAATACCTTCTCTCAGGCTTTGCCTCCTTTTGAAGGAGGGAGAGGCAAGTTATTCCTGGGGTAAACTTGAGAGCACCTATCCAGTTGTCTTGTTTTGAAGAAAGTTATTGAATCACATTGTTTAAACTGCAAAGGATCTTTATTCCGGGGTAACCATTTGAAATCACAGGAAATAGCTGAAGATCTGGAATTTCATATACTATAACTTATGAGTGCCTTCTTGCAACCCCCCCGCCTTGCTATCCAACTCTTCTATCCTATCTTCCCTGTTCTTCTTATGTTCGCCACACAATCCATTCCTTCAGAATAATTAGTCTGACTCAGTCTCTGCCCCCAAAACTTCCAGCGACTTTTCACAATTAGTAACTGGTCTATTTTGTCTTTATTATTATCTCTCCCTGATAATATAGCATTATTTACCTGTGTTATCTCTCCATAGTTATGCACATACATAAAGTATTTGCTAGATAGACATATTGGTATCCTTTATTATTAGAAATGTACGTGAACTTTAATCTATATATGTAAAATTGATGTATTAAGAACTCTGCATGTATTACACTGTATCTATGTGTTACCTCTATGTTGTAATGTTTGATATTTTGTACAATTGTCCTTTTGTAAATGTGGAGTTTTTCTCTGAGGGCCTCCACTGAAAAAGGAACTGTATCCAGTCAGACTTTCCCAGTAAACAAATGTAATATAAATAAATAAATAAGTCCAAGAGTGACATTTCTTGAAATATTCCCCTTTCTCTGAAGTAAGTTAATCTTCAGGTAGGTATATATAAGTTCAGGGAGACCTGCCTGCTTAATATTGACTTTTTTCCTGCATTTTTGGTTTATTTTTCTTTTGTCAGAATCTCTGGACTTAGCAGAAATGAGTCTTAAGATTTTAGTAGGGATCGTCTAAGTCTAAGTTGGCATCTACTGCAGGAAGTAAGGGAGGCTAATGGCCAGCCATATGTAGTTTGCAGTTCTACTCACAGATGTTGCCTTTGGTTTAAAAATATTTAGTAAATTGTCAGGATAGACCCAGTCATGGTAAACTTCCAATTGTGTCGCCCTATCAAATGTCCATATGATAGATTTCCTGAGCAGACAGCTCAAGCTTTGGCTTGTCTCTGCTGCAACTGCTGCTGAAGAGCATGATGATGATGATGATGATGATGATGAAGCTTGGAGTGTACCACCAAAGTGGGGTCCTGGCCTCTCACCAACAATTAACCTGGTATTATTTCCTGAAATGTCCCAGCTGAAAATGGTGCAGGTGGTGGACACGCAGTGCAATGGTTGGTGGGCAAGAATGTGGGCTGGAAGGAGATGTGGCAGATTTTCTCATATGGCTAGCCCCCACCATCAGGCCACCAAGAGAGGTTGTGGCCCATACTGTTGGCCAGCTAGTTCTATCATGTGAAGATCAACCAGAGTAATGTCTCTCTGGATTGTGATGTTACATTGGGTATATCTACATGTCACTGAAGCGTTGCTGGTTGAGAGGGGTTTTGTGTCACTGTGAGTTTTACCATAATGTGTTGTCTTGTGTGCGCTGGCAGAGTGCTTTTGAATGTTTTTTTCCCCTTTTCTCATGTTTGGTATGAGGAACAGGGGTGCTAAACTAGAGATGATGCCATCCATTCATGCAAACTGCATTTGAATAGAGTAAGATAAGTAGTTTGCTTTATGTGAAGTGGAAGATGGCTCCATAGAAGCAGCATTCTCTTTGTTCAATACCTATCACTCCAACAAGTTGTATTCATTTTGCAAAAGAGATTGAGATCCCTTGAGTGGGTATTTATTATACATTGGACTTGTTACTGTGTAATAGTTCTAACAGAACAGGGTCTGTTGAGAAGTTCTATACAGGAAGCAAAGATCACCTTTCAATAGCCTGTATGATACTGAGAAGTGGGACAAGGTTTTGAGATGGTCTGCATAGCTTTCACAACTTGATTTTTTTAATAAGAAAACATTCTGGTCATTCCAGTTGTGACAAGTCCTTGGACATATGCATACTGACAGGGGTATTATACTCAGTGATCAGCCTGTGCTGAGTATAGAGGAACAATTACATCCCTGGACCTGGACACAGTACCTTCAGATATAAGCTTTGCAATGAAAAAGGACTCCCTTGCAGCAGTAGATATATGGCGATCAAAGGATGATTCATTGTTGACATAGGCTCCCGCATCCCTAACTATGGGTTCAGTTTTCAAGGGACTGTTGTCAATATAATAGTTATAAGGGGAGGCATGCTTGCAGAAGAAATATAATTATACACATCTTGGCATTTCATTTTAGTCCAAGTTTTGACACCAATTATTTGATTGGGACAGGGCCTCTTGGGGGATCTTTGTGTCCTCTAGAGAGTTTATGATGGCAACAAGTTTATAGCCATCTGTAAACTTGGTCAGTCACAAGACTTTAAAATTAGCTTTGATCTCCAAGAAGTAAATGCCAAAGATGAGTGGCCCATGGACTGAGCCATGGGGGTACACCACTAGTGGTAGGTCTTTTGGAGGAGGTACAGCCACCCTCACTAACTTCCTGGTCTCTATTTGTGGATCAGTTTGCTATCCAATGAGTTACTTAGGGATTGATATTTAACTGGGAGAGTTTATTTGCAATATCTGAGTATGGGATGGTTTTGAATGCCATTGTGAGGTCTAGATTTGCAGTTGGCACTGCTTTCCTCTATTCCATTAGGTTAAACAGGCAGAAAATGCCCTTCACAAATCCAAACTGGGCTGGGTAAAGAGTCTGTAGGTTACCTATATCCTTATTTATTAATTCCATAATGATCCTTTCCATAGCTTTATAGATTAGACTGCTCAGGCTAATTGGTCTATAATTACCAGGCCCATTGAAACCCCACTTTTGTGCAAGGGAATGTCTGGTGCTGTCTTCCATTCATCCAGCAAGAAGCCTGTTTAAGGTTTATAATAAATATTGATTCCTATATATTGTCCTTCTAGGTGCCTCTACCCATTTCTTTACCCTATTTTGTACCTTCCTATAAATCTCATTCCTCCTCTTCTGTTATATACCAGAGAGGTATACATCATGGTTGCACTTACTCTAGAGATATATAGCTTTATGCAACACTTTGTGCCATCCTGATGAGGGATGTGCTACCATGCACAACATAACTATTTTGTGCACTGCTTTAGCTTTATATTCATCAGTCTGTGAGCACACAGTTTGGTTCTCACAGGATCCTGGCAATGTGGCACATGACCACTATAGGAGCTGAGTCTAACACTTTTTTGTATCTGTTTCACCACACAGATGCTTTTGCTTGCATAGCTGCCTTGCTTCTCTGTTATATACCCTAACGTGCAGCTAGCTGCACAGAAATACCCCCAGATTCTGCAAGCCTTGCACGGTGTGCAGGATTAGTGCAGGAGCTCCAGCAGGCAATATGTCTGCCGAGCGATCCAGGAATAATCTGTAGTGGTGTGCATGAGCACTCCTGCACTAGTCCTGCACGGACTCAGCCCCTGTATGCAAATTACCCCATTTGCAGGAGAAATCCATGCAAATGAGGTGAATTTGTGATCCAGGAAGCTGGAAACCGGACATGCAGGACTAGTGTAATCTGCAGAAATGTACTCCACCAGTAACGGAGTACATTTCTGCAAATTACAAAACGGAGCCATGACAGCTCCAAATAAAGGGTGGATATCATGTATAAAGCATGCCAATGGCCAACTATAAGGCCATTGGCATGGAAAACGCTTGGAAAAAAAATCAACTTTTATTTTCTTTTAGTCGATCTCGGCTGTTTAAGCGTAGGGCAGTGGTGTGCAAATGGGATCAGGGGAAATAAGAAAATAAACCTAAAATAAGCATCCTAACTAAAATCACTATCCTGCCATTATACTCAATGGCAAGCAGAAGACAACATGGCCAATGAATAGTGGTTGCTAAGGGGAGAGGCTCAGTGTGGGGCATGTAACTATGCATTAGCAGGCAATCATATGCAAATGAGGGGAATGATAGTGAATCCCAGATTTCTCCTGCATGCTAGTCTGCTCCCAACAGTGTAAGAGCAGGAATAGCTTGGTGCAAGCCTAGGAGTTAACTGACATCATGGGGGAGTGGATTGGAGCCCTGTGGCTCGGGTTTTCTCCAAGCTTAGCACAGCTAAGCAAAGGTGTGTGTCTGAGATTGCCTAGCACACTTTACATTGCCTAAGTGGGTGTGTGCACCACGCACTGGGTTTTAAAGCGGAAAAAAAAGTAAACCAGGAAATAGAACCTCTGTGCACATTTGAGCACTGTGTTTGTGAGGCGTGCCCCCGGGCTTAAACAGGAAGGCAATGGGAAGGGAAAACAACAGTAGGAAGGTAATCTAGGAGAACTAGCATAGCTGGCAGGTGAAATTATGCATTTATTATTTATTTATTTCAAGGATTAAATGGTGGAAGTTAAAAAAGGGTGATTGTGAAGTGGAGTTTAGGGAAGAGTTAAGACAGGCACTGGGAGGCAGTGGAGAGTTACCGAATAGCTGGGTAACTACAGCAGAACTAGTAAGGGAGACTGCTAGAAAGGTGCTTGGTGTGACATCTGGACAGAGGAAGGAGGACAAGGAGACCTGGTAGTGGAATGAGGAAGTGCAGGAGAGTATACAGAGGAAGAGGCTGGCGAAGAAGAAGTAGGATTGTCAAAGAGATGAAGAAAGTAGACATGAGTATAAGGAGATGAGGCGCATGGCAAAGAGAGAGGTGGTGAAAGCTAAGGATAAGGTGTATGGAGAGTTGTATTTGAAATTGGACACTAAAGAGGGAGAAAATGACCTGTACCGATTGGCTAGACAGAGGGACAGAGCTGGGAAAGATGTGCAGCAAGTAAGGGTGATAAAGGATAGTGAGGGAAAGGTACTCACAAGAGAGGAGAGTGTGTTGAGTAGATGGAAAGAGTATTTTGAGAGGCTGATCAATGAAGAGAATGAGAGAGAGAGAAGGTTGGATGATGTGGGGATAGTGAATCAGGAAGTGAAACAGATTAGCAAGGAGGAAGTAAGAACAGCTATGAAGAGGATGAAGAATGGAAAGGCTGTTGGCCCAGATGGCATACCAATGGAAGCATGGAGGTGCTTAGGATAAATGGCAGTGGAATTTTTAACTAGACTGTTTAATGAAATTTTGGAAAGTCAGAGTATGCCTGAGGAGTGGAGAAAAAGTGTTTTGGTACCTATCTTTAAGAATAAGGGTGATGTGCAGAGCTGCAGTAACTACAGAGGGATAAAATTGATCAGTCACAGCTTGTAGTTATGGGAAGGAGTTGTAGAAGTTAGGTTAAGGGAGGTGATGATTAGTGATCAGCAGTATGGTTTCATGCCAGGAAAGAGCACTACAGATGCAATGTTTGCTCTGAGAGTGTTATTGGAGAAATACAGAGAAGGTCAGAAGGAGTTGCATTTGTGTCTTTGTAGACTTGGAGAAAGCATATGACAGGGTGCCTAGAGAAGAGTTGTGGTATTGTATGAGGAAATCAGGAGTGGCAGAGAAGTATGAAAGAGTGGTACAGGATATGTACGAGGGTAGTGTGACAGTTGTGAGGACTGCAGTGGGAGTGATAGAGATATGATCAGACAGGAGGCCCCGTGAACTATGATGTTTGCAGATGACATTGTGATCTGTAGGTTGAGCAGACTCTGGAGAGGTGGAGATATGCTCTAGAGAGCAGAGGAATGAAGGTCAGCAGGGCTAAGACAGAATATATGTGTGTAAATGAGAGGGAGGGTAGAGGAATGGTGAGGATGCAGGGAGTAGAGTTGGTAAAGGTGGACAAGTTTAAGTACTTGGGATCAACAGTTCAGAGTAATGGTGAATGTGGAAGAGAGGTGAAGAAGAGAGTACAGGCAGGGTGGAATGGGTGGAGAAGAGTGTCAGGAGTGATTTGTGACAGACGGGTACCAGTAAGAGTGAAAGGGAAGGTCTACAAGAGGGTAGTGAGACCAGCTATGTTATATGGGTTGGAGACAGTGGCATTGACAAAAAGGCAGAAGTCAGAGCTGGATGTGGCAGAGTTAAAGATGTTAAGATGTGCACTCGGTGTGACTAGGATGGATAGGATTAGGAATCAGTATATTAGAGGGTCAGCTCATGTTGGACAGTTTGGAGACAAAGCAAGAGAAACAAGATTGCATTGGTTTGGACATGTGCTGAGGAGGGATGATGGGTATATTTGGAAAAAGATGCTAAGGATGGAGCTACCAGGTAATAGGAAAAGAGGAAGGCCTAAGATAAGGTTTATGGACATGGTGAGAGAGGACATGCAGGCGGTTGGTGTGACAGAGCAAGATGCAGAGGATAGGAAGAAATGGAAAGAGATGATCCACTGTGGCGACCCTTAATGGAAAAAGCCGAAAGATGATGATGATTATTTATTTATTTCCAGTTTGATTACTGGGGAAGTCCACTGGGCTCATAGAACCCGTTTTCAGTGAAGGCCCGGGGAGAAAAGCTCCAATAAACATAATACAATACAAATATCAGTGATACAGCGATACATAGTATAGGTCATACTGAAAGATGCATATTATAGGACAGTTACACAATATGCACAGAGTAAGACATGTTCAAACAAAATAGCTTAAGGTTGTTCTGAGGATTATGCAGATGCATTTAAGCAAACACTCTAATTAGCACAGAAATAGAATTGGAGTAGAAAACACTTTACAAGCACTCATTTTTTTTTGCTATTTACAATATTTACATAGCTTTGTTGTGTGTTAGGTAGCTCTCGGAAATGTGGAGAGCTTAGACACACTCATGGTGTAGTAAATATAGGAGATGTAGGGAGGATTGGGAACCTGTGAGGAGTCCTCAAAGGGGAAATACTTAGATAGAAATTAGGTAGTGTGATGACAGGTGCATTTCCATTTAGTCGACAGGTATTTGAAAAGTAGGGATTTAAAATTGTCAGAGTTTGGTATAGTTCTTAGTGTGGGAGGAAGGGAATTCCATTTCTTGCCTATGAAGAAAGAGGTATAATTGGCCAGCAGGACATTTAGGCTTGTAGATGGCTATTATGTTTTGATGTTCCGATCTGAGATTTCTGTTTGGGATGTATGGGGGAAGGATATTTGCTAGAGCAGGGCATTTAGTAGGGGGAAATATAATTCTATGTGCAGTTGTGAGTTGGAGGTAGTTTAGGTAGTTTGGGAGTTCTAGCCAGTTCAGAGATTGTAGGGTAAGGCAGTGATGGGTGGAATTCCTGGATTTGGTGGCAAATTTAGAGATTTTCTTATAGCAGTTTTCTAGTTTAGAGAAGATGGAGGCGGACAGGTTGGTTAGCAGAGGGGCTTCATATAATAAGGAGGGAAGAAGATAGGTAGTGGCCAAAGTTTGCCTAGTGGAGTTTGAAAGAAAGTGACTATTCCTATACAGCATGCCTAGTTTTTGGTGGGTTTTCTTAATATTTTGTTGGATGTGGATGTCAAATTTGAGGTACTCATCAATAGCAATGCCGAGCAGTTTAGCATAAGGCACCACTTCTATAGGTGAGTTGGATTGACTAAGGATTGATTTGTTAGCATTGAGAGAGAGGTGGTTTTGATGCATCCAGTCTTCGGTTATTGAAAATGCAGTTTGGGTTTTCTTGAGCAGTTCAGAGATGTTAGTGGCAGTGCAGACTAAGGATGAGTCGTCAGCGTATTGAATGACTTTAGCATCAGGAATGGCAGTGTGGAAGTTATTGATGAAGATGTTAAAAAGCATGGGCTCAAGGATAGATCCCTGTGGTACACCAGTTGGGGTAGGTAAGAAGGAGGAGATGGAGTTATTCCATTTTACTGCTTGAGATCTGTCAGATAGGTAGCTGGAGAACCAGGATAAAGTTTTTGGAGAGAGATGGAGATCTGAGAGGTGAGAGAGAAGGTATCTGTGGGAGACAGTATCAAAGGCTTTAGACAGATCTAGCAAAACTGTAAATACCAAATGTCCAGAGTCTTGGGCTTGATTGACAGTTTCTAGGAAAGACAATAGAGCAGTTATAGTGCTATGGCCTGGGCAGAAGCCGTGTTGGGTAGGAGTTAGAAGATGGTTTTGGGTAAGGAAAGGCATGAGTTGGTGGTAGATACACTTTTCTAGGATTTTGGAGACTGGTGAGAGCAGAGCAATAGGGTGGAAATTTGAGATGCTGTTGTTTTTGCCACCTTTATGAAGAGGAAGGATATAAGCTGAGCACCAGAGTTTGGGGACATTAAGATTCCTTTATGGATCTGTTAATAATTATGCTAATTGGGAGAGCTATTCCATCAGCAGCACTGTTTAGAAAGGAGGAGGGAATATTGTCTGGAGCATTGGAGCAGGGCCTAAGTTTGGAAAGCAGTATTTTTATGAAGGTAGTGGAGACAGGTGTGAGCTCAAACATGAGGGGATGGCAGTTAGGAGAATTGGATTAAGAAGAGTGAGGGACTGGACGGTTGTTGTTGGGGAATGTCTTGGTCAGTGCAGACATGGTTTCTATGAAAAATGAGTTAAATTCAGAACTTAGTTCAAAGTCAGATTTACTAAGGTCAGGACAGGGGTTATTCTTGGAGCCGGGATTAAGAAGTGATTGTACTGAATTCCAGAATTTCCTAGGGTTTTTATTATTATTAGACTGGAGCTTGATATAGCAGGATTTTTGTCCTTAGTGATTTGCTTTTTTGAAAGGTTGCAGAGTTGTTTGCATTGGATCAGGGTATTAGACAATTTGTTGTTTTGGTAAAGCTTCCATAATTTGTCCGTTTGGACCATGATTTGTTTTGTATGTTTGGTTAACCAGGGAGCTGTATTAATTTTTATCCCTTTGTTTTGCAGTGGAGCAAGAGAGTTTAGAGTGTCTAGGAAGATAGAGTTGAAGTAGTCTATGGCTTTGTCAAGAGGAAGGGTGTTTAGAATTTGCCAGTGCATTTGTTTAAGCATGTTAGAGAAAGTTATGGGGTTGAAGTTACTGAGGGTACGAGTGAGAATGTATTTGTGTTGATGAAGTGAAGAGGTAGTTGTGCGATGAATGAAAGCTGGGAGGTGGTCACTGATGGAGTCAGGAATAGTGCCAGAGTTAGTTATTTTGTTAGGGTCAGAGACTAGGATCCAGTCAATAGTGGATCGGGGATAGTTAGATTTGTTAGGTCGGGTGATAGGAAGAATCATCTGAGTGAAATTATAGAGGTTAATGAATAGGGAGGGAGAGGGACTATTGACTCTATTCCAGTCAATATTTACATATTTAAATGCATCAGAATCAGCCAATTACACAGGCAACCAATCAGTCTAGCCCAGAACACTACCATAAACTATGCAAACACCTTTCCCTCTGTTTTTTCCCATACTCTACAGCACTGGTGTATACAAGCAGGGATGTTTTAATAAACAAAACAACAAAATGATAGGGGCTGCAATAGCTATCGTACAACAACATGTGGAAGAGGCTGAGGGTGGTGAGGATGTGAATGCTGTCGACAACCCACAGTGAGGAGATGGACAAGAGTGCACAGACCCAGGGTAACCTACCAGGGGCTACATGAGCTGGAGATAGTGGAGCCCTATAGGGTGGACAGGGACCTCTTACAGCAAATTGTTGAGCTGTGCCGGCCACGCCTGACACACAGAACTAACAGAGAGGAACCCATCCCAGTGGACACCAAGGTATGTGTAGGCCTAAGTATATTAGCTACAAGTACCTTCCAAAGGCCAACTGGGGATATGATGGGGATCTCATAGGCATCGGCATCCAGGGTACTCCACCAGTTCCTGGATGCCATTTTAGCACATGCCGGTGAGCACGTATATTTCCCCAACACCCGTGAGGCATTGGCCAGCAATATGCAACTGTTTCACCAAATAGCAGAATACCCTGAGGTAGTGGGTGCTATAGACTGCATGCACATATACATCAAAGCACCACCCAGTGAGCGGGGTAGGATCTACATAAACTGCAAAGGCTTCCCCTCCATCAACTGCCAGGTCATGTGCGATGCCCAGGGCATAATAATGAATGAGTATGCTGGCTTCCCTGGAAGCTATCATAATTCCCACATCTGGCATCTGATGCAGATGTACCAGAGATTTGACAAAGGGGACATCCCTTATGGTCACCTAGTGGGGGATGTTGTTTACGCACTGCAGCCATGGCTGATGACACCCATCAGAAATGTACACACACCCGAACAAGAACTCCATAATGAGGCACATGCACATACCAGAATTATAATAGAGCGTGTGTTTGGGATGCTCAAGTCACAGTTCCAGTGCCTGGACACATCCGGTGGAGCCTTGCAGTACTCACCATCTACATGTACCCAAATTGTCATTGTATGTGCCATGCTACACAATGTGATCCTGCAGAAACAGCTGCAGCAGGAACAGCATGGGGGAGGGCTGCACAGCACCCCACCATTGCCAAAGCCTGCACAGGTACAGAGTGACTCAGAGGAGGAACAATCTCAGCCTGCCCCAGTAGGCAGAAGGAGATGTGCCCAGTATGCCCTGGCCTTGGCAAAAAGGCAACGCATAGCACGTACACTGACACAGGAAGGACCCAGGGAATGACACCTCTCTCTGACTCGCACATACAGTAAAAGGGATGCCAAACATGACACTACCTGTGCTCAACCATGGGTAGGGAGTGTACTATGTGCATCCGACATAGGCAGCCCTGCAGCACCACCCTCAATACTGGGACACACACCAGGTAAGTCACTCAACCTACCAATTGCCGAATGGAGTAGAATGTGTTGTTACCTGTATCTATGTTATGGATGTGAGCATGCAAGGGAATCGGATGGCTGAATGGTATGCCAGCAGATAGTAGACACCTATAGTGGCACCATGAGATCTGTAACAAATACTGGTGTCACCATAGTAGCCAGTACTAAACAGGGCGACAAAACCCACTGCAGGAAATGTGCTGGGCCACATGCATGTCCATATGACTCACACATGCCAGTCAGGGAGGTTCACATACCCAACAACAGTCTCAGCCAGCAGGACAAGTGTAGACAAACACAAACAAAGGCTGTGCTATGGCCTCTGAATGATACCTATGGGTAACCTCCCCCCAGGCCTACACAAACAGACTACAGCAGGTCAGGCAGTGGGATGTTAGTTCTGAAGGGTAGGAAGTCAGAAACTAATATGTAGGTCAATCAAAGACCTCTAGTACACTGATATGCCTCTAGTCATCATGATAGGTTAGAATACAGAATGAAATGGAGTACCTCACATACCAGTACAGTCATAGCAAATGCATACAAGTGTCAGGTGTGCCCCCCAATCCTGTGTAGAAATGTAGTGGCAGTCAGGTGTGCCCCCCAATCCTGTGCAGAAATGTAGAAACAGTCAGGTGTGTCCCCCCACAATCCTATGTAGAAATGTAGTAACAGTCAGGTGTGCCCCCCAATCCTGTATAGAAATGTAGAAACAGTCAGGTGTGTCCCCCCACAATCCTATGTAGAAATGTAGTAACAGTCAGTTGTGCCCCCCACTCCTATGTAGACATGTAGAAACAGGCAGGTGTGCCCCTTCACCCAATCCAGCATAGAAATGTAGTAACAGTCAGGTGTGCCCCATCCCAACCACTGTGTAGAAATGTAGAAACAGACAGCTGTGCCCCCTTCCAAAATCCTGCGTAGAAATGTAGTAACAGTCAAGTGTGCCACCCTCCCACAATCCTGTGTAAGAATGTAGAAACAGTCAGATGTGTTCCCACCAACCCTTCTTAGAAATGTAGTAACAGTCAGGTGTGCCCCCCAAACCTATTTAGAAATGTAGTAATGGTCTGTTGTGTCCCCCCAATCTGATATACACACATTGTAACAGTCATGTGTGCCCCCCACAACCCTATGTAGAAATGTAGTAACATGTATGTGTAGGTACAATACCAGTGGAGCACAGAGGCACAGAGGTGGCCAAGGTAGCAGGATAGGTTGTAGCATCTGCACAATATGCAGGTATGTGTGTGTTAGGTTGGTGTGTGTTTCATATTGTGTGAGAGTGTTCAATATGTATGCGTGTTCAGGTAAGACCTGGTGGCCATTGCCCACTACTGCTGATGACAGGGACAAGTCCTCACAACTGCAGTGCCAAAGGCAATACCCACCAGTATAACACATGCTAGCAGTAAGCCATTGTAAATGTATGGTGGTAATATTGTCACCATCTGAAAGACTGACATGGCGTGGCTGTTGGGCTAGATAAAGAAGCAGTACACGGGGGAAGTACCCCAGACATACAGTATATATTGTGTCACTGTGAAATAGAGACACCCTTAGAATTGTACATACAGGTATGCATCACATTATCCGGTCCTGTAGTAGGGAATGCCGGTGTTGTCTGCCCAAACACTTGCAGATCACAAAGGAGGTAGGACTGATGCATTGGGAAACAGCTGATGTACCTGCATATGCCAGCATAACTGGAATGCCCCATACATATCTGTGTGTCAGATGCAAGTAGTGTCCATAGCACACATGCACCTAGCTCACGCAAACACCACCCACAGGTACCTCTCTGGTCATATCCCTGCTGTGGGGAATGGGTACAATATGACCCCACCTGTATATGGCAATAGCGAATGAATGCAGCATGCAGTGCAGGTGTCACATGCAGGTGTGTCACTAATTGTAGGTAGCACCCTGCCAGCATCCACACCACCTGAACAAGACTGATAGAAGGTATTGGCATGAACACCTAGCACACCTGGGTCTATATTATAACATCGAATTTTATAAAGTTCAAATGTTATAATATCAAACCAGTTTTGTCGAATGCTGAAAACAGCGATGGTGCAGGACACCGAATTCTTTCCCAGGGAAAGACTTTGGTGGACCCTTGCTGTGGCTTTGCTGTTTTCAGCGTTCGATATGTTGGAGCGTTACGGGTCAGGTTCAGGTAAGTGTGCAATTGTGTATAGGTTAGGGTTAGGGGGCAGGTTAGGTGAGTTAGGTTAGGGAGTGGGTCAGGTAAGTGTGCGGTTGTGTGTAGGTTAAGGTTAGGGGGCGGGTTAGGTGAGTTAGGGTTAGGGCCCGGGTGAGGTGAGTGTGCGATAGTGATGGACCTTAGGGTTAGGGTCGGGTTAAGGTAAGTGGATAGCTAGTAGTGTATGTAAAGTTTAGTTTAGGTTTAGGTGTAGGATTTTAAGTGCATGTGTGTGGATTGCTGTTTTTTGTGTGTGTTTGTGTTGTGTGTATGTTTCTCGGAATAGCGATTTTTTTCCCTGGGAAACAAATCGCTATTCTGACTGTTCAATGTTTGCGGATTTCTATGTTTAGGGTTCGATATTATAACATTCAATCTTTGTAGATTTTGATGTTATAATATAGACCCGCACACCTACCCTGTCACCACAGGGGAATATACTGTATGGCGGTCTGAGACTGTAGGACTGACAGAATGCAACGGCCTGCCACATCTGGCCTGCATCAACACCTAGTGGCCCACAGGCCTCTGCCAAGGGCCTGTGTCTCACACGTACTGCCAATGCATGTTATGTCATGGACACCCAAATAACAACATAACACACTCCACATAAGCCATATACAAGGCCATGTGGACAAACCACAGTAACATGTCCACCATGTCCCACTGCATGAACTGTGGACCAACACCAACACACAGCTGTGATGGGGTGATAACCTTAGGGAAGGTATCAGAGAATGTATGCATAATGTATGGAAGAGGATAGAATAACAGAGGGGGGGGTGGGAGCATGGGCAGCATGGAATGTGCACGGTCCGACACAAAGCTGTGTGCACACACTATCCCTGGCTGCAAACACATAAATGGGTGGCTATGTACCTGCCTGTACACCACAATAGGGGTAATGTCCTGACTCATGGCCCCTGCCTCTGGGTAACCTGTGTGAATCTGTACAGCTGTGAGGTATTGCCACAACAATATAAGGCCATACTGACATGTTGATGGATGTACAAGTATGGGATCCTCTGCCAGCACTGTACCAAGGTGCTGAATTGGATACACAGACCCAGCAGCAAGTGTCTGCAGTCTCCCTCCAGAATGGCATAACTTACCATGAATATTTAGGCATTTGCCCACAATACCACACACAGCTGCAGTCACCCTTGTCCCCCAAGACATTGCTTTGCTGTGAGCAGAAATGTCCACCTGGCAGTACATGAGGACATAAAACATCACAGTGTATAACAGTACACATATCTGAATATCTCTGCTAAAAACAGTACCATGTAACTGAAGCAGCACAAACACAATCACCTACAGTACACACTATCTCCTGCACACTTTGCCCCCATATTGCCAAATGATCGATGGATACCCTGCAGAAACAGTTTGCTACCTATAGGTGTGCAACACAAAGGTCTGCACTGAAGTAGAAACTACCTGGAATCAAGCCACACATGCAATACAGAAGGGCATACTATGCATGCTCACACACTTAGAGAAATGAAGGCAATGTCAGACAACAATATACTGAAAGGTCATATTGGGCATGCTCACACACTTAAACAAATTAAGCCCATGTCTGCAAACAACAGTGGATCATACATATCTGGCAGTTGCAGATGTTAGTGCAGACACTACTCAGTATGCACCAGTCATGCTTTGCATACACAGTGGATAGGAATACAGACATATATCCAAGGACAACACATGATAATAAGCCAAAAGTAGATGTACATAGATGTGTGGAAGAGAGTGACTGTGTCAAGGAGCCATCCATTATGAGGCCTGTCCCACCCAGCGCACACAGCCAAATGGCTACAACCACATGAGGTCTAAATGTCACTCACTGTAGACATTAGCCACCGATATCCACCAGCATTACAGACTATGTGGTGCAAGTGCTAGCTGTGCAACATGACTGTACAAGGAAGTAGTCATCTAACAGCTGTATATACATACCTGTGGAATATAACCCTGCGTGTGCCCGCATGTGGTGTGTCAACCTCTAGATGAATAGGTTATGGCCCATGCACACACACTGCCCTCCCCATAGCCCTACTATGACAAGCCTGCTGAGGTCATCCACTTTGAAATACACATTTGGGAAAGTTGTGGCCCAGTAATCTCCATGGCATGTCCTATAATTGCATACTGCTGTATTGTAATAAACTTGTTAGGTAGGAGGTCTAATCCCAGTAATCCCAGACAAGGCAACTGTGTGTGTGTGTGTGTGTGTGTGTGTGTGTGTGTGTGTGTGTGTGTGTGTGTGTGTGTGTGTGTGTGTGTGTGTGTGTGTGTGTGTGTGTGTGCGTGTGTGTGCGTGTGTGTGCGTGTGTGTTGTGTGTGTCTGTGTAGAGAGCAATGCTTTTTAGGCTAGTCACACTCACTACAATTCAAATGCCCTGTTTTGGCAAGGCTGCTGATGTCATTTACTGTGAAATACACCTTTCGGAAAGCTGTATCCCAATAATCTCCATGGCGCATCCTGTAACTGCCTGCTGCTGTAGTGTAAAAAACTAGTCAGGTAGGACCTCTAATCCCAGATATAGCAACTGTGTGTGTGTGTGTGTGTGTGTGTGTGTGTGTGTGTGTGTGTGTGTGTGTGTGTGTGTGTGCTTGTGTTTGTGTGTGTCTCTGTCTGTGTAGAGAGCAATGCTTTTTAGGCTAGCCACACCCACTAAAATTCAAATGACCTACTTTGGCAAGGCTGCTGATGTCATTCTCTGTAAAATACAACTTTTGGATAGCTGTAGCCCGATAATCTCCATGGCGTGTCCTATAATTGCATACTGCTGTAGTGTGATAAACTAATTAGATAGGAGTTTGAATCAGAAACACGGCAACTGTGTGTGTTTGTGTGTGTGTGTGTCTCTCTGTGTAGAGAGCAATGCTTTTTAGGCTAGTCACATCCACTGCAATTCAAATGCCCTACTTTGGCAAGGTTGCTGATGTCATTCACTGTGAAATACACCTTTTGGAAAGCTGTAGCCCTCTAATCTCTGTGGCGCATCCTATAACTTCATACTGCTATAGTGTGATAAACTAGTTAGGTAGAAGTTCTAATCCCAGACATGTCAACTGTGTGTGTCTCTGTCTGTGTAGAGAGAAATACTTTTTTAGGCTAGCCACACTCACTACAATTCAAATGCCCTACTTTGGCAATCCCACTGATGTCATTCACTGTGAATTACACCTTTGGGGAAGGAGTACTCCAGTAATTCCTGTGGCTCGTCCTATAACAGCGTAATGCTGTTGTCTGATATAGAACTGTGTGTGTTTCTATGTCTGTGTAGGGAGCAATGCTTTTTAGGCTAGTCACACTCACTACAATTCAAATGCCCTACTTTGGCAATCCTGCTGATGTCATTCACTGTGAAATATCCCTTTGGGGAAGGAGTACTCCAGTAATCTCCATGGCGTTTCCTATGACTGTGTAGTGCTGCAGTGTAATAACCTAGTTAGGTAGGAGTTCTGATCCCAAACATGGCAGATGTGTGTGTGTGTGTGTGTGTGTGTGTGTGTGTGTGTGTGTGTGTGTGTGTGTGTGTGTGTGTGTGTGTGTGTGTGTGTGTGTGTGTGTTTGTATCCTGTGTGGAGGTGGCTGTGAGTGTGTAACAACTGGACTCATTGCAGAGTGGGTTTTGCAAATTTCTTATATAATGGCCCTAGTATATGTCACAATGTCCACCGTACATGAATAACAAATGTGAAATAGCTGAGAGGCTGGGGTGCAGATACATACCCCTACATGTGACATCAAGGCCAGGCGAACAAAGTTAGCAACCCTTGTATTACCCATAGAACACTCTCAACCCATGTCTCATACGCACACACACTTGCCTAGGCAACAACTGCTATGTTGGTCGTACCCTGCATATTGCCCACTGATAGTAACCATGGTGTGATTGCAGTGGGCTACAGAGGGCTTGGCACCCTGTCCATCAGTCCAGTATGCACGTACATGCAGAAAGTGCACCTTCCCAATGTTCCCCATTGGACACCTGCAACACCTGTGGTGCCATCAAATGTGACCCACAAAGGACATAGCATGCCTGAAACACATGCACTGTATGGACAGATGCCACTGACACCAGGGAATACCTGTATCATGCTATCAATGTAGGTGCAGGGTCAACCTGCTGTCCATTAACATTTCCTGCCACATGAGGCCAGGACTGGCACATCTTATGATAACAATCTGTGTACACAACATGGGCCAGACACCCCAGGTACACTTCCACCTGTCACTGTACATGCATGTGGGATGTGTGCACATCCCAGACACCATCCATGTCATGGACTAAGGAAAACATACATGGCAAGCAATGCACAGCAATGGCCACACACAACAGTTATCCAGGTGACTGGATGGTGAATACAACACCCACCTGTGTGGGCAAATCCAGACACTATACCCCTGAGCCACACTGCAGACCATTGCCATGTGGCCTGATACCAAAGTATACCCATTGCCTAGCCCTGTATAGCCATCTGGCACAGTCAACCAATACACACCCGTGAAGCAATGCACCCATGCATGTCAGGACTAGCACCCTGTGAGTGTGTGTGTGGTATATGATGCTTATGACCACATTCACACTCACTAAACCCCCATTGGCATACTGAAGCATATTGTCTGCTGTCAGACACCTCCACATACCCTTTGCCCATATAAACTCTGTATAACCCCTGTGGTGCATGTGATACCTGCACAGTACTGTGTTGTGGCAATCTAACAAGTGATGAGTTGTATTCCTGACCCTGCCAAGTGTGTCAATGTGTGTGGGTTCCTGTGAGAGTGTGGCTGTGTTGACACTGACACCTGTTCATACGGACAGGCACGTGTACTACACCTACAGTATAACTAACATATCACTGTTGCAGATGTCACTCACCATCACATATATGTTTGGAGAGCTCCTCAACATGTAACCTATGTGTTGCATCCAATAACTGCATAGACATGTGATAGCAATACGTAGTCAGGGGTTTGATACCCTGTACTGGTAGGTGTGTGACACAAACATGCTTAAGTTTTACTCTCCCCACCCCTCCCTGACTTATCTTTGCCTCTGTCTGCCACTCTCACTCCCTCTCTGGTGGATGTGGAGACTTACACATACTTTGCTTAGGCAGCAGCATGTGTATTGTAAGTGATGCTCATCATCAGCTGATGGCCTCTGCATGAATTGCAGCTCTCCTCTAGCTGATGGCATGTGGAACAGCTGTGATAACATTCCCATAGCCAATTGCATGGAAACACACTCCGATATCTAGGAACATCTTGCTGGCGTTGGGTCTTTTCATGCACTGTGAGCAGGAACTAGATCTGTTGTTAGGCAAACAGCATCACAGACAGATTGGGGATTTACCTGTAACAATATACACTGTGGAAACAGGCCAACACACAGGAGGGGGTTGTGCCTGACTTGACTACAAACTGTAAGTGCTGCTATACTGCATTTGGAGTAATGTTAGTTTAATAGGGTGTGTGTGGATATGACTGTCCTACATGTTTTAATACCTGTCATGTCAGTGCTATGTTTATGAGGAATCCCCATCTGTAGGCTCATCTGCAGACTGGGCACTGTGTGGTGCCTTGTGTTTCTTGTGTTACCCACAGAGCACCTATCTGTGAACTGCAGAAGGTAATGTGAGGATTGCAGTCAGTAGATGGTGACAGCCGTGAGAGTTACTGACTTCAAATCCCTCATAGGACATATGTTGCAACAAACCCTGTTAACAACAGTAAATGTAAGAGGTAATCACAGCAACATGTCAATACTGGCCCTGTGTTTGTGCCTCCAGTCTCAACTCTATCAACGTTTGTACATATGTCATGCAGTAAGAGGTGCATATGTTCAGTACACCATATTTATTGACATCATATCTGATAACAAGCCAGTGAGATAGCAGACTGCTACACATGTTATGTATAGTAGGGGTTATATTTGAGGACATAACCTGGGAATTCTGTGGTTGTGTGTACATTACTGAGGTCTGATTGTTGACAGTGTGTATTGTGGATATGTACCTTGGCCTATGTACAGACTGTGGTAGATGTCATTGTTCTTGGTCCCTTTCTATCTGATGTTACATGCTGCTCCACTGTATGTTACCCTATCAGCTTACATGTTTGTAGGGCCAAACACACACATGTCCCATACCATAGACAGGCATTGGACCACACTGTGTAGCGGGCTAGTATATGTAGAGTTGTTGTGCGAGTGGCACATATGAGGATGGTGTTGATCAGATAGTCCATATACTGTAATATTACACTAGCTTACCATATGTGGCTGTGGCTGTGTTCACATTGGTTGTGGTTATGCACTTTCACACAGGTGTCTGTTACTCTGTGCTGTGACATGCCTGTAGAGCCTGCTATCTATGCAGGTACATGTGTATTCCCCCATAGGAAATGTAGACCAGTGTTGAGGCAGTCTCCCTGTAGCCTGCACAGTGCTTTGTTACATGCCTATCAGCTTAGTGTACTTACCCAGTCAGATGTCATGTCCAGATACTTGCCAGATGTACTGCTGCCAGACCACCATAACAGTCATGTATGTCAGACAAAGCAGTGAGATGCTGTACAGATGTATGTCACTAACTAGTGGGTAGTATGTGGCCATGGCACCTCTGTACCAGTGGTTATTATGTGTCAGGGCAGACAGGGGTGTATGAATGCATAACCTATGGGGGAAAATGTATACCAGTATTTACGCGATATACCCATCTACGTGGCTGTTAACATCCACATTGTCAGGCTTGGTCCACATGTCCTGCAGTAAGGGGTTCTGTGTATACCTCTGGAATGACCAGAGTGTGTCAGAGTGTCCACATATATTGGCCATATCTCTGCTGTAGTCAACGGGAGCATTACTGTGCTAGCAGTGGTACTGTACTGTGATGTCCTTAGGATGTCTGTCAGTAGCCAATGGCGCACATGTTAAAAGCAGATGTGACCTCCCACACACACCATATCTGTGAAGACTATCCCTATTACAGTAGCAATAGTCTACAAATATACTTGCAATACATACTTGACATCCCCTTGCACTAAGAGCTTGGGACTATTGGGGCTGAGTTAGGGACTCCACTCCATGTTCAGGACATATGGTGGGGAACATATATGTATATATAATTATCCATATATCTATATAGATATACACACATATACATATCAACATACATAGATGGATTTGTATATGTACATATATATATATATATATATATATATATATATATATATATATATATATATATATATATATATATAAACATTCAGATATATACATATACAGAGCAATATATGTCTACACAGATCTAGGACTTTTGCATAAAAGTGCAAAAGCCCAAATCCATTATCACCAAACACACTTCAACGAAAGTGCTTTTCACCAAAAAGCGCTCTTGTTAAAGTGCGTTTAAAAAAAAATCTAAGTTTATGCAGGGGGGCAAGGCTGTGCCCCCCACACCCCCCTACTTAAATATTCTCAATCCGATATCACACTACAGTGGGGAAAAGGGAATTTTCCCTTTCCCGCACCGTAGTACGATCTCCGGAACAGGCATACTTATGCGAAAGTGCTTTTTTGGTGAAAAGCACTTTTGCGTAAATATGCCCCACCGATAATCATTCGGTGGAAAGTGCATTCGAGGATCTGTACGGATCCCGTCTACACATATACAGATAGAGATACATATGCACATATACGTATGGATATCAACATATATATCGACAGTAATAGGTATATTAGACTAGATATGTATGCACATATAGTTATAGATATCTACATATATACCCACATAAATAGGCATATCTGTGCACATAGGATGTGCATACATATGTAGATATATATACATATATGTATATTTACATATATGTGTATGTATATATATATATATATATATATATATATATATATATATATATATAGATAGATAGATATGTGTGTGTGTGTGTGTGTGTGTACATATGAAGAGATGTACACATGGTCATATATATGCTGCACTATACTAATGTGTAAGGTGGTGGTGCTGCGGTAGCATTGTCGCCTCACAGTAAGACGCTGTCCAGTTCGACTCTCAGCTAGAGTGTCTTCTGCGTGGAGACATGCGTGAACGGGCGTTCCTTCGTTGAAGGTTGTGCGTCAGGGCTGGCAACTCGGTACCTAAAAATTAACTGCCAATCATTAGCGGACCTGAGTTCTGCTATGGTGACCCCTAACCAGGAAAAAGCCGAAAGACACAACAAAAATACAGACATATGTATGAGTATACATGTGTATGTACATGTAGACATATATAGACCCATTATATGTATATAACCATATTTTTGTCATGTGTAAACCTCACGGTTGTGTTTACCCTTCCAGATGTATCTCACTGTATGTATCTGCTATGTGTACATTATGATAAAACAACGTATGTGATACAACAGTCATATTAATAACAAGGACTACACAATTTAGGAAGTAAAGGCAATTGTTCAATACTACTCAATATGTGTATTGACAGCTGTATTGGTAAAACAACAGCTGTCTTTATAGTGGTCATGGCATAGTGGTTAAGTGTTGTAACTGTAATGTATAGGGTCCTGGATTCAACACCTGCAAGGGCTGTTCATTTTGTTGCTGGGCAGAACAAGGGCTGTTGGATACAAAATGGTTAAGGCAGTTTTGAGAAGCTTTAAGCGGGTTTGCTCGGGTTTGCGTGAAGCTAAGTGGTGCTAAGCTATGGGTAAACGTACGAGTACTTACACAGTGTAGACTTTGCTTACCAGTGCGCAAATCAGCTCAGCTGTTATATTGCAGCAATGTTGATAATTGCTAAGCATGGCTTAGCCCTGGTAACCAGGTCACACTACCCAGTCTGATAACATAGCAGGGTAATGATATCTGTAATAAGTGTATGTAATGTCATGTGCCACGGTGGTGGTGCTGCGGTAGCGTTGTCACATCACAGTAAGATGCTGTCCGGTTCGATTCTCAGCTAGAGCGTCTTCTGCATGGAGACATGTGTGAATGGGCGTACCTTCATTGAAGGTTGTGCATCAGGGCTGGTAACTCAGCATGTAAAAATCAACTACCAATCATTAGCGGACCGGAGTTCCGCTGTGGCAACCCCTAACCGGGAAAAGCCGAAAGACACAAACAATGTCATGTACAATACATATGCCTATGTGCTGTCATTACAGTAGCAAGGAGGGTGAGTGTCATGTGTGGGACACAGATGTATATGAGGCCTGTACAGCACTGTTATACATGTGAATGTGTTACATACAGGGGTAGTAGCCCAGGGTACATGCTGTCAAACTGGCATGTAGTATATCATGCCAGTACTACTGTTGACAGTGCTTACCCAGTCAAGAGCAGAGTGCTAAATGTAGTACTGACAACAGACACACCTGCAGGCATAGCTGGACACTGAGGCCTCCCTGTTTTATCTCTGGTGTGTGAGCTGTGTCACAGTATATACCCCTTACTGGGCAATGATCCGTCATGTGGAATGTAACTGTAGACTATCGTCTGTACAGCACATATTAGTAAGGGCTTCTGACATGTAGTTATGGCATACATATTGTTGTCAAATGTCTATCTGTCAACACACTCATCCTACTGCATAGCTACTTGCCAAGCTGATGACTGTCATTCCTTGTACAGATGTGCAGGTGGCAGGTATCCAGCTGGGATATGTACAGGCAACCTAAGCTTGATTGACACTGACATGTCTGCCCAGCTGTGTAGGAACTGGCACATATTGGAGATGTCACCCTGTACACACCACATGCAACGGGTACCTCCACTACACTACCACAGTCAACAGAACATGCTTGGGTACAGGTCTCCATCACAGACACTAAACATGTGTTGTAATGAAAGTTGCATACATGTCAACTTGATCACCTCAGTGGCCATGTGCAGGAGGCACCTGGAGGATTGGCTGATGCATGTCATTCTCACCCTGAGGATGACCACAGTAGTGTCTGTCGATAGATTGCCTGCTTCCACTTGTTAGGTGGCAGGATACCACTGTACACACAACCCTTACACAACCCATCTCCCCTTGGACAATAGCTAGGTACACAGCTATGACCACCTGCAGCGATGCACCCCTATACTGACACATGTGTACGTGTGCATGACTGAGTATAGCAGTGTCTGTGTGTTAGCACACCTGTACTTGAGAATTCCATGAGGGCCTTCACAACCAATGCAACACCCATTGCCATAGTCAGTTGTGGCTGCTGCTGTATGGGACATTACATGTACCCTGTTAATTCCTCCCCATACTGGCTACATGAGCCTTGCAGTACTAGTGCAACAGTGTTTTACAAATGGGTTGAATGGCATGGGATACCCATTGTGTTCTGGCATGTGTGTGTAGTTGTGCATGTCAGTATATCTGTAGGGTACAGCATTCTGAGGCCACATACTCCTATTACAATACCCATTGCCACACAGTAGCAGAGATAATGTTGTGATTGCCCATAGGTGAGGCATGACAATGCAACACCCTACTATGCATGTGGCATGTGCATTAGATGCATATCCCTGTAGTACCACTGATGGGGTATGCTATGGGTTGGACACAGTCATGGCCAATGTGTGATGGTGGGTATGGTAGATTGTCATCATGGGTTTCAGGGAGTACAGTATCCACTGGGCGATGTGGGTGCTGTGTACACTGTCATTACACCAAGGTACACCCGGTATATGTCCCACGTACCACGTTATGGTTACCACTGTCACCATCAACCATACAGGTAAATGATACCTCAATCCAAGCCAGTTATGCATGTGTTCTGTGCAGCCTACCTGTTACACTTTGGATGCATGGTCTAGTTAGTTAGCAGCGATAGGTCATGGTATCTCGGATGTGTGTCTGCCTGTTATGTGTCTGTTAATGTCTATATGAAGGTATGTCACACTACGTATTGTCCATATACACCCATTACATCCCCCATTAGCATACTGTACATGTCTGGTGATGTTCTGCATGTAACATGTAACCTGGGACATACATCTCCCTAAATGCTGTGTGGAGTGTGCAATGTAAGCCACACATTTCAGTATCACTACATAGCTAGGTAGGGGTCTAGTACCAGTGTTGCCAAGTAGCAGTGTGCATGTATGTGAATGAGTCTACATCAGTTTGCATGGTATACATGCCTCAGCGGGTCACCTGTCCATGTGTCACAGGCAATAACTGTTTTAGTAACCTGTGACATGTGTTCAGCTGTACCCCAGTTATGTCACAGCCATGGTGTTACCACAGTGCCATACCCCATTGTGGAATATGACTGCGAACAATCCTCATGCTGACACATGTGTAACACAACTGGATAACATTATAGAGACCACAAGTAACCAGTGTTACTGACAGCTATAATGCATCATTGCTGGATGACTACACTGCCTGCCATATATGCATTACACTTTACTCCTTACAACATGTTACACTACAGTACTGTGGTACACTGTAGTACAGTCACCATATGCATCAGAACCATATTAGCCTGTCCCTGCATTGATGGTTTGGATGACAGGGATGTGGCACAGGTATCATCATATGCATAGGGCATCATGTTGGTTTGTCAGTGGCCGAGGATGGGTCATACATTTGACACCATGTTTGTGGGTGAGGGGTGTACTGCGGTGCAATGGGCATGGTGCTGTGGTGTGTGTAGGTATGGGGTTGCCCTAGGTGTGTTTCTGTAGTGTGTGGGTATGCATGCACACAGTTCTGCAATGTGGCTGCCCTACACAGGTGTTTATGGACAGCTGCAGACCATACCTGGCAGGGTGTGCAGTTCACTGCCTCAAGCCACGGATACAGGGACTGTGCTTGCCAGGGGTTCCATGGGCATGTCCAGGTACAGACCTCAATATGCTACTCTCACCTGCTGATGACAAATGTCCGCTGGTACCAGGCCCCTCCTGGGACTGGCCAGGACCACGTGCATGTGGCCTACTGTGGTGTGGTGTGGACAGCACCCTCCCTGCACTGCCGGGGCTGTTACTGCCACTACAGGAGCCCCTTGGTGTCCTAGTACATCCACATTGACTGCCAGCTGTTGGCATTGCTGGCCTACATCCACACGGCCATCGCCGCACTCCCACCACATGTTCAAACATGGACAGACCACGGTCGATGAGGGACATTATCTTACCAGACCATCTATCCATGAACTCAGTTAATGCATGGATGGCACCAGCCAGTTCATGGGCGTTGTCACTTGCAGATGTGAGAGCAGCTCTCTGTGGCCTCAGGCCTTGTCTGGTGTAACGTTCCATATATGCCTGTGCTGCCATGACAGCCTGAAACATGTGCCTGCTGGTACCAGCTATGTCGCCTCTGCCAGAAGCATGATGCCCAGTGGCCCTACCATGACCACCCTGGGACATCCGCCTATGTGGTGCCCTACTGGACATCTGGCTATGCCTGCTGTGACCAGACACAGTAGGCATGATTACCACACTTTCCTGTGCACTGCCACCAAATGCCAGCTGTCCCTCCATTATGGCCACTGGTGATGGGGTATGAATAGGCACTGAAACTGTGTGTAGGGATGGGGTGGCTAAAAGGGGAATGTCAAATGTTGGCACAGTGTTGGCCCATGACAATCTCACCTATACCTCAACAGTGCTATCATCATCTTTGGTGTCTGTATGGACACCAACATCAGACTGCATGCAGGAGGGACCCTGACTCACCTCACCACCTGTGGAGTAAAACAGTAGATGCACTTTAAAACCTGTACAGCATTGCCTAACAGTACACACACACACACACACACACACACACACACACACACACACACACACACACACACACACACACACACACACACACACACACACACACACACACACACACCTCTGTAATACATACCTGTCCATGGCTTTACAGACAGTACCACATATATGTCCATGTGGTACCCCATCCTGCATCACACTTGTTAACATACACACATTGATACCACTCATTAGCATATCAGTCCTCTAAATGCCTACACAAGCGGTCACAACACAAGAGCTGTTACAACATTACCTGCCTGACCTGTGTATAGTGGTTTTACATGGCCTCACTGCTGTCATTTGCTATGCACCCTCTATATATCCGGACATTATGAGCATGGCCCCTATATGTGCGGGCTACTATGTTCTATCCATAATATCACGCACTGGTGTGTAATGTGTATGTAATGCTTAGTACTTGCCAGATATGCTGCTCATTCAGCCTATCATGTGACAACTGTAATATTTGGATGGACTCCCTGGTGTTGACTAGTACTTCTCCAATGCATATGTAGTGCTGCATACATGGGTTGTAGGTGACATCTCTGCTGAATGCAATATTAAGGGTGTACCTGGTGTCTACCTTCCCTCTCGATGCCTGTTCCACACTTCAGACTATATTATACTATCAGCTGTCCTGTGATTACACACATGACAAGTATTCCTGGTGTGTAATGTGGCAGTCCATGTACATGTACTGCATGATCCTAGAGGGAGGTACTGCTGTATGAACACACCACAATCACACATGTGCATACATGGCCAGCCACACAAACACACACACATGCACACAAGCATCCTACATGCATCAACCTCCCTTCCACTTCACCTAAGTGACCCTACAGACAAACTAACTACCCACCAGAATGCACACACACATACATACAGGTGAGGTTGTACAATGATAGTACACACAGTCCTCCTAGTACCCCTCTGTCAACATGCATAACATATGGTACCCAACAGCATGCAGTGCAGCTATAGTCAATCCATGCTGGCAACAGTATACATGTGTGTGATGCATGTGCTGTGTTACTAGGTAAAGCCCCTTCCCCTGGATACCACTGCACCCATGAACACGGTATTTTTGTGCACCTGTTCTGCACCCTGCCATGTACTGTGCACCACACCTCACAGGTGTACAAACCATTGCTGACTGTGCACTACTGTGTCAGTTATGTCAGCTTTAATGCTCACAGCCCCTATGTTTTCCAGCAACACAAACCTGGTATGATATGTGGACAGATGCCATTTGTGAATGCCTGATGTCTGATGCCAGCTCTCAACCTCAGTGGGCCATGTATGACCAATCCAATACTCTTACACTGACAACCATCAGAACACACCATGGCTATGGGGGGTGTACACACCTTTATTGATATGACGCACCCATCCTTGATCTGCCAAGGGACCACATCACTGCATATCTTAGCAGTACATGAGATCTATATGTGACATGTGTCCTGTACTTTCACATGCAGTGTCTACGGAATGTTTTAGGTGTGTGGATGCTGACCCAGATGCATACACACCATATGGGCATATGTGTGCACACCCTTATCATGACGGTTTGTCGCACCTCTTGTTGTGTGTACTACAGCAGTCAGTACTTCTGACAGGGGTATACCAGCGTGGGCCATCTGCATTTGCCACTGTATGTTCAGTCTGCCCTACACATGTCCCCCTATTCTGCATGATTGCAAGGTCTGCTCATGTGCACTATTGCTGTGGGAGTAGAGTTATGGCTGCCACAGGTCCGCAACCTGACTATTTGCAGATACAGCCATTCTTAGCATCCTTAGGATCCCTGCTGCAGTGCACTGGTGTGTCATGCTGACACCCCTCCCCCTCCTTCAGCCTTTTTGCAGATGCATGACGAGTAAGCCCTACACATGTGTGTCAATTTGCAGTGTCCCATACACTGAACACCACATGTTGCAGCCTAGTTCCAGCTGATAATGTGGACCACTGTAATTCCTTATGCCATAGTGTATCTCTGCAGCAGTTGCCACTGTCCTACAGGTATATACACTGGTGTTGCACTGTATATGGGTGTTGTTCCAAACATGTCCCAACTGTAGGCCATGTCTCCCACCATTATGTTACTCCCTGTGGACACATTCTACAATGACAGGATGTTAGTTATCCTGCAGATGTCTGACATACCCTTCCAATACCCCATCATGGTCACCCCTGTGATGCTGTGCATTTCACAGCAACAATACCTGCACATATACAGCATGCATTCTGGGTAGGTATGTTAGATGTGTGCATGGCATATACCATAGCAATTACATGCCCAGTGTATTGGCAAGCATCTACATAAATCATACTCACAAGCTACAGGCTGCTGCCTTGGTGGTATCCCGGTGGGACCTACATAAGAGGGTGAGAGATGCATAGTCAGTGGCCACACTTGTGGCAGTGCTACAGGGTGGGTGCAGTATTAAATACATCAACAGTACAGTTTCACAATACTACCACATATGGACATCTGTTTATTACTACTATGCAGCAACAAAATATATCTATGACATGTCAGATATGCATGATCTACCTGTATTGATGTGGATGTATACACAGCAGTGGTCTACAGATGTGCCGTGTGGCCTTACCTGCATGCTCTTCGGCCAGTGTGTGGGTGGCACCCACCTCCACAAAGGTGTCAAGTGGTTGATGTGTGTCTGGATGGGCAGGAGGCTAGCCAGGAGCTCCTCCATACATGTCAGGGGGATGGATGGCATGAACCCCCCTGTAGTGAGGTGATCCCCCTGGACTGCAGCAGCATGCCAACGAGCATTGCAAAGCAAGTCAGAACAATGATGCCAGACCTACTCATAACTCTGGTCATGCAGGCTGACATCATTGACCCTGTGGACAAGGTCATTCCACAGGACGGTCCGCTCCTGCTGATCATGGGCGGCCTGGCCAAACAGGACAGGGTAGTGCTGGATTAAACAGGTTATCACTACTTCATTTTCAGCAGCTGAATAAGATGGTAGCCGTGCATGTGATATCTTGCCTGAAAGACATAAAGATGGAAACAGGTCTGAGCAACTCACACAGCAAGGTTACCACAGTTCTTAATACACATCTCTGTCATCCCCCACCATATCAGAGACAACAAACTGTGCACACAACTCATTAGGTATGGCTACAGCTTACCTACCAGTGGGACAGATATTGTATTGTACCACACTTTGTGCTATGTGTTTGTAGCCATGTTCCCTGTGTGGACACTATCAGTGCTGGCCTGTTACAGACTATTCACCTGTGTGCCATTGGTTCCATATAATGCCTGTAGTATGGCTGCTTTGTGATTGCTGCACATATGACATTCTGTGTTATTGGGGGATATCTATGCATGCTGTTGGACATGTTCCAGGATTGTGTAGACTACTACTACCAACATATGTTCTATAACAGTGACACAATAGCATGTATATGTACTATTGCCCAGAAGAACCACTTCTCCAATCCCATTTGCCCATGTCACCCAGCCACATCATGTACTGGTCCAGCAATACCATCAGATGTAACCAACTCAGGGGATGTTGCCCCCCGGGGGGGCACACAGATATGTTCCTGTCCCCTGAGGTCAGGTCCAGGGCTTGTTCCATAACAGACACATGTAGTATGTGCCACATCACTCTGATGCACCCAGTACACATTCACAGGGCCAACATGCTCCTCCTGCCAAGCCTCCAGGCCAGGCACCTTCAGGACATGGAGTGCTGCTGTGAGTAGCAGTGAGTGGGAGGCTTTTTCCCATTGTCTCCATATTGGGGCCCATGGAGTATCCACATCACAGACCACACACACCATCCAGGGTGTTTACCCACCATATGTGTCACATACCACCCCTGTATACTGTCCTCTATATCTACCAACCCTGACCACCTCCACAACTATACCTGCCATACTTCCCCATATTCCCATTCCATACTTCACAGACAAGGGCAATGTGGTCCCAACAAGGGGTTCACATATGACATACCCATCCATGTTGCACACACTGACAGCTGTCGATATCTGAGTGTATTGCTATGTGTGCTGTTTCCTTGCAAATAGCATGCAGCACTGTGGTAGTAATATAGGGGACATGTATTTACATACATATATGGCTGTGTGGGTGTTTTTATATATGTAGACATGTGCATATAGGTATATATCTATATATGTGTAGATATATGTGATGCATATATGTGCTCATACATATGTCTACTCATGGATATCTGTATATTTGTGGACATACATGTATATATATATATATATATATATATATATATATATATATATATATATATATATATATATATATATATATATATATATATATATATATATATATATATATACACATATGCATACCTATATGTGGGGTACATTCAGACATCAGATCCACAATCTCACAACACCTTCCTGCACAGCTGCACTGTTCTGCCTTGCTACAACACAGACATGTGCCACATATGGACAAAGCCTGACATTAGGGGGTATATTTAGGGCTAGATTGCAGGTAATCATATTACACACCTATGGCATTCCTGCATGCTGCAATGCAGATTAACCTGAGTATCCTGCAAGGGCTGGGCTGTGGATCCCACATGTCCATCATAATGGCATTACTTCCACCACCAGTTATTGGCTACATAACATAGATACTTCCCATTACACAACACACACTATGATGTCTTACATCTTATCAGTCAGTGCTGCTCTGCACGGTTGAGGGGTATAGCCCACTACCTACAGGGATGGACTCTATTGTCCTTAGAGTTGTGCAGCTGAACATCATTACAACAACAGCTGAAGGCACATATAAAGCATTCCGCATCATCTATCTCATTATTATGGACCAAGTACTATGGTCAATTATGTACATACATATATACTTCACATACCTGTTCTGAGACTGCAGACTCTTCTAGAATGTTTGGTATTTAATTTTTTTTCTTATAGGCACTCTCTCTCTCTCTCTCTCTCTCTCTCTCTCAGTCTCTCCCCAGTAAGTGGAATGAGCTGTTTTGCATAGATTGCAGCATGGAATTTGTAGGTGATGCACATGGTGAGGTGATGGCCCCTGCACCAATCAGTGTCCTCCACTTGCTACCTGCATGCAGCATGCTGTGTAGTACTTCCAATTACTACTGTCATGGCAACTAACTACTATAAATCCCTACATCATGTGGGCGTGGTCCCTTTACCTTTCTTGTATGATGGACATCCTTCCTGTGTGTGGGCATCAGTGTTACAGACAGCAGGTAGTAATACCTCTTACAGGAGAACCTGCACACTCAGGCCAGCTACGTATTTGTAAGAGGTTCCAGAACTACAGACAGAGTGTGAGTAGAGTTGTTGTATGCATTGTATAGCACTAGTGTTACAGGGTTTGTGTGTACATACTAGTTTAACTTGGAATGCAGTCTGCATAGCTCTCAACTGTAGGACTATCCTCTTGATGACCAGAGGTGTGCCTATTGTGTTTTGTCTGTCCACCACACAAGTCTTGTGTCAGATATATCACTGGCAGTGTGTGTGTTGAGTGCTATCATTACATGGTTACATCCATTTTTGTTTCTAACTTCATATTCCTGACTAGTGTTATGTTGCAGACAATCCTGTAACACCAGCGACTTGCTTAGTGTATGACTACAGTTTTACACATATGGGCCTGTGTTCCAGCCTCTGTCCTCCACCTACATACGAGGTTTTGCACATATGACATGCTGTCAAGGGTTGTTCTGTAGTGGGCTGTGAGTATGTCATGCTGCCATTCCTGCCATCAGTCCACTGCTGTTGTGTCCCCCACACATACTGTGGGGTTGGGGCCATATATGTGTGGGCTTCACCTACACAATACATGTGCACCCTTATGCACTCCAAAGGCCAGTGTATGTAACAGTGGTTTATGACCCTGTATTATTGAGTTGGGGGGGTGCATCACAACTAACCTAGGCTGTTACAACATGTGGGGGTATCAGGGGTAAGCTGCCTTAAAGTATCTGGATGCACATTACCATACAATCCACCAACTGCCTCCTGCTATACAGACTGTTCTGTTTGTCAGTGTTATTGTGATAGTGTCAGTTATGCCTTATTATGTAGCAGTTACATCCCATTGTGTCAACTGAGGTCTTTACCCCCTAGGGATTGTGTATAGAGTGTCGATAGAGGCTGCTGTACTATACATCTGCATTACTTACTGTTGGTAGTTTGGTATCCTGTGGCCCAGTCTGTCTTTACTATTGTACTACTTGAAGGCCTCAGCCTGGACAGCAACATATGTCAACCTTCTCAGACTACTGTATTAGTATAACTGTTTCACAGTTGCATTACTCTGTTTATATGAATGTCAGTGTCTAAACAGCTATATGACATGGCATATGCAACTGTAATAGTACACAAATAAAACTTTTCCATGTATGCAAACCTGTGTGTGGTGTTATATCTTTTGACCTCTCAGTGGGTATATGCTGCAGGCAGCAATTGTTATTTGTATGGGTGGCTCATACAGTGTCCAGATGGTAATGTGGTAACTGTAGGCATAGTGGCTGTTCCATACTGTGTGCACCTTATACATATGTATCTTTCTATACATATCTGGATATATGGATCTACCTTACTAGATCGACATGTTAAAACAGCGAAAATGACTTCACCGACGCCAGAAGATCGAAAATTACTTCACCAACGCCAGAACACCAACAAGGCAGAAGACCGACGGAGGAAGACACCGACGCTGAGAACACTGCGATGGGGAAAGGATGTGTAAGTATGCGGTAGTGACGGACGTTAGGGTGCGAGTAAGGTAAGTGTGCGATGTTGACGGTGTGTAGGGGTAGGGGTGGGATAAGTGAGGTAGGGTTAGGGCGCGGGTTAGATAAGGGTGCGAGTAAGGTAAGTGTGCGATGTTGGCGGTCTGTAGGGGTAGGGGTGGGATAAGTGAGTTAGGGTTAGGGCGCGGGCTAGGTAAGGGTGTGAGTAAGGTAAGTGTGCGATGTTGGTGGTCTGTAGGGGTAGGGGTGGGATAAGTGAGTTAGGGTTAGGGCGCGGGTTAGGTGAGTGTGCGATAGTGACGGACCTTAGGGTAAGGGTTTGGGTTAGGGTTGTAGATAGTTGTGTATGTATGGGTTAGTGTTGGTTTGTAAGGATTTTGGTGTGCTTGTGTTGTGTGTGTGGGTTTTGGATAGGGGATTTGTTTTGTTTGTTGGTATGATGTGTCCGGTGTATGCGGTGTCGTGTTTGTGCACTGTCGATGTTCTGGCGTCAGTGAAGTAATTTTCGATCTTCTGGCATCGGTGAAGTCATTTTCGCTGTTTTAACATGTCGATCTAGTAAGGTAGATCCATATATATATATATATATATATATATATATATATATATATATATGTATAGATATCTGTATCTGAATATATTTGTCTGTGTATATGTATCCTAGGGATGTTGATTGGTCCACATTGTACATTCCCTATGGGAGCCAGACTGTACTGCATGATATGTTACTGATACCAGCCTGACATCATACAGGTAGGATGGAGTACTGTTAACATCTTGTGCCCATGTCGTGTCAGGTCCTGGTTATGGGATCTTCAACAGTTGGTAGTGTATTGCAGGGCAGATTTGTTTGGCTGTGGGGGGATACTTATTTGTACAAGACGTATGTTGTTTGGGGCCTCTCAACCCCATTAATGGTGCATGTGGACATATATGTTTTTGTTATGTTCCCATTTTTATCTACAGATGTATATCCATATATACCTATATAGATACATATGTCTGCCTACATATATATATTTATATATGTATCTAAATTGCTGTATATATATATATATCTATATCTATATCTATCTATATATATATATATATATATATATATATATATATATATATATATACATATAGATGTCGACATATATATCTATAGATGTATGCATATGTATGTATATATGTTTATATCAATATATATATATATATATATATATATATATATGCATATATATATATATATATATATATATATATATATATATATATATATATATATCTATATCTACATATATAGATATGTTATATCTATTTAGATATTAATATATATATATATATATATATATATATATATATATATATATATATATATATATATATACACACATACACACACACACACACACACACACACACACACACACACACACACACACACACACACACACACACACACACACACACACACACACACACACACACACACACACACACACACACACACACACACACACACATACATCTACATGTTGAAATACATTTCCTGTACTGTTGAATGACTGGGCTAGATGGTATGTGAAAACAGCAGGGTTATGTTTATCTGACATGGTGTTGTGGAAAATTACTTTGACTATGGTGTGCACGGTCCTGCATTTGACCCTTGCCAAGACTGTTTATTTTATTGCTGGGCAGAACAGGGGCTGTTGGATACAGAGTGATTAAGGCACTTTTAAGCAGTTGTAAGTGGGTCTGCGTGGGTTTGTGCAGAGGTAAGCAAAGCTAACTTCCGGTTACAGTTTCTTATACTCAGTTAGCTATTCAATTGCTTAACCGGTGTAGGCATTGCCCCTGCGCAAACAGGCTTAAACCTGCTTACTGCTGCTTAAAAGTGCTTACTCCCACTTACCCCCGCACTAATTTCTTTAAAAGAAAAGAAAAAAGGGTTGAAAGGAAAGTGGTGAAACAAGGGCACAAAGAGGGAAAGAGAGTAGGGAAAATAGCTAGGGATGTGCAGGATGGGTGTAGGGAAGGTCCAGAGCTGCCCATTTCTTCTACAGCAACAGCTGTGCATATACACTGAATTTGGAGGTAGATTTGGGCACTCAAAACCCTGAGAGAGGGGTGAGGACAACAGTAATATATTGTGATGCCAATTAGACCAGATTACATGAGTCCAGTGGACACATGTGCAACATGGACAACTATGTATGGGGCAAGATTTTTTTGGGGAACAGATTGCCCTTTTTTTTTAGGTAAGACTGAGATGTCAGGAGGGATAGTAGGTATATTTGGGGAGGTAGGCTGGGTAGGTTAACAGACAAGACAAAAAATACACATATGGGGTAGTATATGACACATGTGGGGGGTAGACATCCTGATGGGGAGGGGTGTTAGGAAATCGGAAACCCATGATCCCCCTAGTGGAAACAGTGGGACTGTGGTCCCCACCTATGGGCAGTCACCACTGTACCTTCACAGCCCCGAAGGTGGCTGTGCTGGGGGCTGAGTCACAGAGCCAGGCCAACCCTCTAGCTGATGTAGCAGATCTCCAACCTCCATGTGGAGCTCGCTATGCACCACTACCTGGACTTGGCGACGGGTGACAGGTTCCTATCCGTGCCTGCTCCCAGGGGGGGGGACAAGCCCCATCCCCCTGAGGTGGTTCCATCTGAAGGTGGTGCAGGACAGATGGATGAGGAGGTCCCGGGTTGGGCCCCAGATGTGCCGGTGCCTGGTGCCACGGCCAGCTGAGGTGGGACAGGTGGGTCCGCTGAGAATGGCCTTCCCACACGTGCTATGGTGTTTAAATTTTATCATCATATGTAGGTTAGTAATAGTCAACACATTCCAGGGTTAGGTATAACAGCAAGAATAGATATTCCCATTAACCCAGACACCAGATATGGAACAGTTGCATAGCAAATGGAACACATGCATATATGGGACCACAGTGGTAATAATAACAGCATGCAGGTACATTGATGGCACTATGCCACCAATGTTGGAATATTTCAATGTAGCACATGCATGGAAACAGATTTAAATAATTATCAACCAATAGGACATAATCAGAACACTGAAGTCATTACATACCAGTTGAGGTGGGTATGTAGTTTATTGTTGGAGATATGGTGGGGGGGGTGTCAATTAACAACGAGTATATTCCTATAGTCCACACTACTTTCCTAGTCAGTGCTGTTATCTGTACCTTAGAAGTATTACTACACTACCCTATAGCCTTAGTTTGCACAGTGATATGGCTGTCATCATCTTTATACATGAACTGGTATTACTTGCAGTGTACACCTCTTACCTGGTATACCTGAGGAGGAAATGTTTGTTAACACTAACTGTTTCTACACATACTCTGGCCATGTCTTGACCACATGCAGGTGAACTGGGACATATCTAGACTATTGCCCTCTTCAACATTTAGTGACTTACCACACTCTTACACAGGCTTTCCTACATAGTTATATTATGTGGCACAGTGTGGGTGACAGTGATCAGTGATACCTTATTATTCAGAGCAACTGCAACACTCACAATTCCATACAATACCAGAATAAACAGTACCAGTACAGCTTATCAAGGTTTTTATTTCTCAGCACAGCATTTTCATATCCGATGTACCTCTGGGAGCAATGTTTGTTAGCACAACCTGAATGTTGCCACACAAAGTACCAGATTACACATTAGTATTATGCACATACATCTCACTCTGTTACTGTACACACTCTGGTCACAGCTTGACAACATGGGGGTGAAGATAAGACATACTTGGCTTATTACTCTCATAACAGTTTCAGGATTTGCTAGAGTGACAGCTTTGTGCTCATAGATGTGTGACAATCAGTTGTATTCCCTGTTTGCTGCCTAAACATCTGGGATCATCCCACAGACATCCCGGGGGGACAGGGGGACAGGTAGCAGATATGGGCCCATATACTGGACATTCTAGTCTTATTTGTACAGTTGTGGGGTATGATTCTGTATGCAGCCTACTCCTACTCCCAGGATTCAGACCATGGCTGTGTCTGCTACAACTTAAACACTGTCCATCAGAGTTGTGTGTGCTATATAGATATTGCTGTATATCTCCTATCTGCTTTCTGTCTTATAATTCTCCTGTGGTTTTGCATTCTGACCTTGTATTACAACACTCCTATACAGGATTTCCTAGACAGATATATTTTGTAGGACAGCATGGGCAACAGTGATGAGTAATACCTTATTATTCAGAGCAACTGCATCAGTCACAATGCCATACAATACCAAAGTAAACAGTACCAGTACAGGGTATCATTCTTGTATTTCTGGGCACAGTGTTGGTATCTGACAGACCTGTGGTAGAAATGTTTGTTAGCACTACCTGAATGTTGCCACACACAGTACCAGATTCCACATTACTGTTATGCACATACATCTCACTCTGTTACTGTACACACTCTGGCCACAGCCTGACAACATGGGGTGTAAATGGGACATACGTGGCTTCATACTGTCATAAGGTTTTGGGGAGTTGCTAGTGTTCTGGCTTGCTGCTGTTTTCTGCCTATATGTCTGGGATCATCCCACTGATTTCCCAGGGATCAGGTTGACAGGCAGCAGATATAGGACACTTTACTGAACATTCTGGACATGTTTGTACAGTTGTGGGATGTGATTCTGTATGCAGACTACTACCACTGCCAAAATTCAAACCATGATTGTGTGTGCTAAAAATAAGACAGTTCATGTCTCAGCTGCATGTGCTATTCAGATTTTTTGTCTGTCTTTTCACTGTTTTCTGTCTATGTGTCTCTCAGTTGTACTAAATGGCCTCTGAGGATTACACCAGTCATATACAGGCATTCCTATACATTCTGTTTATGGTGCACAGTGTGGTGAACAGTACTTAATACAACAGTTCTATTACATGATTGCACAACAGTTCTATTAAGTGATTGCAAATCTACATTACCATATGATACCAGAGTATACACATGCAGTCCAGCACTTAGACCTTTACGGTCAGACCATTATGTTTTCTTTACATACAAACTATCTGAGACTCTTCCTGCCATATTCTCCGGTGTATGCAGTACTTGTCTTTAACAATACAGGTTTTATACAGGCAATTAATTTACTAATACTTTTAGATTTATTTCCTATGACAGTACATGCAAGAGTATTACTGACCTGCCTCGCATCGCTACCTGTCCAGGCGACTTCCGTGGGCCTCCTGATTCACAGCCCCCTCACTTGCAGCTGTGGAGGACATAAGAGGAATATTTAGCCATACCTATCCACGAGCTGGCAATTATTGCACACATAGTGGAGTGATTGGTGGCACAGCACGAAGCATCAGAGACTATCCATGTGCAACTAACAGTGGGGAAAACTGCTTTCCAGTTTATAGCCTACTACAGACCACCCTCCCAAACCCAGGAACCCCACTCAGCCTTCCTGAGAACACTGGAAAATATGAAGGTCTCTCCAAACACCATTATATTGGGCGACTTCAACTACCCAAACATAGACTGGGAGCATTACTCTATCTCCAACACCCTAGCCCAAAGGTTCCTAGAATTTATAAACTCAAATGCTATGGAACAACTTGTTACCACTCCCACAAGAGGGGAAAACATACTGGACCTGATCATCACCAACATGGGGACTCCATGCTCCAGACCAGGTGTATCTCTCACTGGTAAGATCAGACCATAACTAATCTCACTGGATATTCACATCCCGACCCCACCTCCTGCCCAGAAAACCACAGTGAAAAACTTCTCTAAAGCAAATTTCACACTCCTCAAAACCGAGGTGGAATCCTTCAAAGCCCCCAGGCCTGTGTAAAATACAGCCCAGACTGCAGAATCCTTTATAAACACATTCTATGAACACCTTCAGGAATGCATGGATCATGCAATCCCAAATAAAACCAAGACCCAATCCTCCAAAGGCAGACGTCCTGTCTGGTGGACCCCAGCCATAAACAAACTATACAATAGAAGGAGGAAGCTACTACATGATAGAGCAAAATCCCAAAAAGGAAAGGCATCTCTGATCAGTATTAGCAAAAAACTACGGGCACTCATAAAATCGTCTAAGGCCAACTTCGAGAGAAAAATTGCACAGGACACTAAGGATAATCACAAGGCTTTCTTTAGTTATGTTAGGAACCTGGGTGGGAATTCCCAGATATGCTCAGAATTAGTCCAAAATGACAAAAAATACACCGAACCCACAGACATTGCCAACATCCTAGCTGACAGGGCCAGCACTAACTTCTACCCCCCTCCCCACCAAAAGGGCAAATATCTATCCCAGTAGAGTGCTGCCCCCCTGACATCTCAGATGCTCAGGTAAGAGCCACCCTCTCCAAAGCAAAAAACACAGCATCAATGGGACCAGACAGTGTCCCGGGCTGCATCCTACATGAACTCCAAGAAGAGCTAAACCCAAACATAAAACTACTGTTCAATCTCAGCCTTACTACAGGATATGTACCCAAAGAGTGGCGTACAGCAACAGTGGTCCTTCTCCACAAAGGTGGTGCCTCAACAGATCCTGGAAACTATCGCCCCATAAGCCTGACTAGCTTGGTATGCAAAGCTATGGAAATGATCATCATGGACCTCATAAATAAAGATATTGGGGACCTACAGACACTGGATCCTACCCAGTTCGGCTTTGTTAAGGGCAGATCCTGCCTCTTAAACCTGATCAATTTCTTTGAAACAGTCACCAAGGCCATTGACGAGGGGAAGGTGGTCCACACAGCCTACCTGGACCTCTCAAAAGCCTTCGATACAATACCCCACTTGGGCATTATAGATAAGCTTAAATATAAACCCCTATGTCACTAGATGGGTTGCAAACTGGCTCAAGGACAGAACCCACATGGTTAGAATTGCTGGAGCCATGTCAGACTCCAAACCAGTTACAAGTGGCATCCCACAAGGCTCAGTCCTGGGACCTCCCTTGTTCGGTATATATTTCTCGGAGGTACAGGCCAACACGGAAGGACTGTGGCTGACCAAGTTCGCAGATGACTGCAAACTGGGCACCATAATCAACTCTCCAGCCGACACAAGCATCCTCCAAAAGGGCCTCATAGAAACAGACAACTGGTGCCAGAGCCATGGCCTCAAGCTAAACGCCAAAAAGTGTATAGTCATCCCCTTTGGCAAAAACAAAGTGCCCACAAATTACCACAAAGGTGATAATCCATTAAGTACAAAAGAAGTAATTAGGGACCTGGGGACCCAAGTTGATAGCAATCTCTCATTTGACAACCACGTGGCCAAGGTGGTTAGAAAAACATTTTATATAGCCCACCTAATCATGAAGGGATTCACATCTAGATCAGGGGAAGTCATCGTGCCTCTTTACTCATCCCTCATCAGGCCCATAATTGAGTGCAATGCCCCTTTTGGGATGTACCTTACCAGGCACCTGCAGCGACCCCAAAAGTACCTCACCAAGAGGATCAGAGGGCTCAAACAGATGCCATATGCTGCCCGGTTAAAGAAACTCCAGCTCTACTCAGTGGCATACCGCCTGCTCAGTGGTGATCTGTGCCTGACGTATAAAGCCATGTCCAACCTGGAATTAATGGACATGCTGCACCTCAGAAAATCCAAATCCCATTGAGCTACATGCTCGAGAGACTTGAACCTCAGCACTGAAATAAATAGGACATGCTGGAGGGACAGATTCATAACCCAGAGGGGTATACCACTGGACAAATTGAGTTAGCTGGCCAACACATTGCTTACACCTCCTAAGCTGGCCTGTGCAATGCTTAGTGTTGCTTACATTAGACTTTGCATTATATTTTCATTTTGGCATTGATTTCTTATTCATTACATCATATATATATATATATATGTATATATGTCTGGTTTCCATGATTCATGTGCATGTACACTGTATGGCGTCCTTGAGTTTTATTGGGGACTTCAACACTCTATTACAATTACACCTCACATCTGGGCTTACTGTTGTACTCCAGTTCACATATTTATGTTATGTAGTGGATTATAGAACATATGACTGTATACTAATTCCTTTCACAGGTTCAGTTTGATTTTACTATACTGAGGACTTGTTTGGTGATACCTCATTTTTTTCTAGTACAGTGCTGGCTTAGTGGTTAACTGTTATGACAGTAGTGTATAGGGTCCTGGGTTCAAGCCCTGCAAAGGCTGTTTATTTTGCTTCTGGCAAGAACAGCGGCTGTTGCATACAGAGTGATTAAGGCACTTTTAAGCACTTTTAAGTGGATTTGCATGGGTTTGCAGGAGGGTAAGCATTGCTAACTATGCTTACAGAGAGTTAGGTTCAATATTGCTTAACCTGTGTGCGCATTGCTTACTCCCACACAAATGGGCTTAAACTTGCTTGCTAGTGCTTAAATATGCTTACTACTGCTTATTGGTGCTTACACTTGCTTACTAGTGCTTACTCCCACTTACAATTGCACTGATTTAGACAGTAATGTCTAATGGTTCTTGGAAAGGTGGGGAATATTTGAAGCTGTATGGAGTTGTCACTCATTACACATTTTACCTTCCATTTGTATCCATGATTCCTGTGTACATATACTGTATGGGGCACATGTGCTTATCTGTGGACTTTGCAATGTTATGACACTGACACCTCACATGTGCTTTTAATGCAGTACTCCAGTTCACAAATCTATGTTATTTAGTAGGTTATGCAACTAAAATATTGGTCATAATGTGATTTGCCATGGAAAATGGAAAGTGTTGCAGTGGGCCTTGAATCAGGAATATCTGCTTATAAGGCAAATGTTCTACCCACTATACTATTGCTATACTGCTTTATTTGCCTATATCTTCCTTGTTATTCTCTTCAGCCATTTAAGCTGCATTAACTATAGCTAAGCGATGGGTACACCTACACACCTATGGTTAAATTTAATCGGATTCGTAATAAAAAAAAATAGGTTTGTTTATTTGATTTGTATTTACTATTGTTGTTGTACACATGGGGGAATGTTGCTGGGGATATGCAGACACCTATGAGCGGTCTCGGTCATTCCTTTGGCCTTTCTGCTATTCTTCATTGTGGGGGCATGTATATTCTGCCCCCTGCACTCTTGCATTAAAGTAAGATTAAGAACTCAGGCAGCGCATCTTCATTAATATGCATGGCGCGCTGCTGTCCTGCTCCTAAACGGCCGCTTCCATGCAGGACTAAACTAGTCCTGCATGAAAGATTAGTAAATCCAGGGAATAGTGCCTGTATTGCTTTCAATATTTAATGACCCCCCCATTGTCACCATGCAGTGCCACCCAGCTGCACAATCTGTATGTATAAATGCACCATATCTCTAAGAGTTCCAGCCAATATCAGGTGACATAAGGAAGTCTGGCGAGCAAGAGGAGGTGACTGTAAAGTAAAAGTAAGTTCAGTTATCAAAACATTTGCAATTGGTAATATCCAAATCACATCTTATTTAAAAATAAAATGTATTGTGCTAGTTTAACCTACAAGCACTCATTGTTCAGACATTCAAGCAGCCAAAAATGTAAGGTATTATCTCATCATGTTGAACACAAGGAAATGTTTAGGAAATAATTACTCGATAAGTTCAAAAAAAAAAAATATATATATATATATATATATATATATATATATATATATATATATATATATATATATCGAAATAGATATACACACAATATATATATATATATATATATATATATATATATATATATATATGGTTCCCTATCAGAAGCCTGAAACACTATAAGCCTGAAAATCAAAATCCTGAAACCAAAAGCCTGAAAATTCAAAATCCCGAAAACCCAAAATCCTGAAACTCAAAATCCTGAAAACACAAATAATGCTAATATGTCACTATAAAGACACTAATATCTACCAACTGACCCTGACCCTAACCCTAACCCTAAGGTCCGTCACTATCGCACACTCACCTGACCCGCGCCCTAACCCTAACTCACTTAAACTGCCCCTAACCCCAATATTTGTCACTATTGCATACATGCCTAACCTGCGCCCTAACCCTAACTCACTTAAACCACCCCTAACTCTAACATAAAACCAATCAAGACACTTACCTGAACCCAACGCATGACCTAACACCACAGGGCTAACAATAGCAAAGCCACAATGACATCAGTATGTCCATTTTGTGTTTTCAGGATTTTGAGTTTCAGGATTTTGGGTTTTCGGGATTTTGAATTTTCAGGCTTTTGGTTTCAGGATTTTGATTTTCAGGCTTATAGTGTTTCAGGCTTCTGATAGGGAACCATATATATATATATATATATATATATATATATATATATATATATATATATATATATATATATATGGTCCCTATTAAATTGCAGAATGTTTCAAAGTTAGAATGTCATATGGTCGACACCATATGATCGATCTTTGAAAAGTTTGAAGGTGAAAAGCAATGGCTCCGTACACCCAGAATGGGAAAATGTTCCTTTTCTATACTGTAGTGTGGTCTTGGAGTTGGCATATTTAAGTAGGGGGGTGTGGGGGGCTTGCCCCCCTGTTCAGAGCGTTAAGGTAAGTTTTTTTTTTTTTACTTTTTTTATTATATAGTCGAGGTTTCAAGTTTCACTCATATGTTGTCGAACATATGAGGTTCGAAATTTTGAAGCTTTGAATATATAATATAGACTCTGTTGTTGTTGTGTCTTTTGGCTTTTCCCTGTTAGGGGTCCAGTCCGCTAATGATTGGCAGTAGATTTTTACATGCCGAGTTGCCGGCCCTGACACACAACCTTCAATGAAGGTATGCCCATTCACGCATGTCTCCACACAGAAGACGCTCTAGCTGAGAATCGAACAGGACAACGTCTTACTGTGAGGCGACAATGCTACCGCAGCACCAGACTCTGTATATATATATATATATATATATATATATATATATATATTGCTATCATTATTATTATAGTTTATTATATTTCTTACATTTCTGGGCTGAGATTGAAAATATGTTATTATTATTATTATTATATTTCTGGCCTGAGATTGAAATTGCTCCAGTGGGATTGGTGCTGTACTCCAGTTAAAGAAAAATGTATAAATAAATAAATAATGTTTAAGTGCTTAAGCAGTTAAAAAAAACTCAAAAAGTTAATAATGACAGCTGTAATACTATCAGCTCTAGTTATATAAACTATCAAGTAACAAAAGGCACTTATGCATATAACAAACAATATAATGATACAGGATTTAAAGTTCCACTTTGTCCATCTTTGGCCAGAATTCCATTTAGCTGCCTTTCCAAGAGTAATTAACAAAGAATAATTTTGCAACAAGCCATCAACTGTAGTTGTAAAATCCTTGAACATTGCAATAATTGCTCAGTTCAAAAGCTTTTAAAACACTTCAAAACTTTATAGAGCAGAGTCCAAGCACTGAATGAACAGCCATCCATGATGAATAAAACCTCAGGTAGCAATTAAACATCAATGGAGACCTAAAACTAGGAAATATAGACTTAAATGTTGCCAATAATGCACTAAAAAGTAACTTGTTACTAGTTGTAGAACATATCCACACTGCAGTTCTTCCAAATATTTTTGATATTGATGTCCACTAGACATCAACCATAGTTCTTTCTAACAAGATGGTCAATGTAGGTTTTCCCAGGATGTCCTAAAAAAGCCTCCAATTTCCAACTTTGGTCAGGCAAAAAAAAAAAAAAAACAGTGTAGGAAACTTCTCTGTTTGGAAGATTTTCAGTCCATATATCTCTAGTTAATCACTGCATATTAATCAGATCAGACAAAGGTAGTAGAAGTAGCGAACTTAAACTCGTCTTAAGTAAAAAAAAATAATAATAATAATAATAAATATATAATTGTACAGAATTACTAAGTATTCTAAAGTAATCCAAGCAAGGCAGGCAGTATGTTTCCAGTCGAAAATCCTTTATTACGTACACAGGCAAGCGATCCAAGTAAAACAAAAATAGAGTAATAGTTTCCTCACAAGCTTTCTCAATATATATATACTTTTTATCAGGCAAGGGACTGGTTTATTGTGATGTAAAACAAAGTGTTATTGGTACACATGTTAAATTCACATCCCTTCCCCATCAGAGCTTGTCCTGCCCTATTTAGTAGCTGTCATAATGATATAACTCTTATGTACTTTAAATGATTTTATCATTTGTAACAAATTTAAATTTAGTAACAATCTCACACTAGCTACATAAACAAATTTACAAAACAGCAATAACAATTGTAGCCCAAACCATAAATAGGTTATTTGACACACTGTGCATTTCATCAAACTGGTGCCCTTTCCCTCAATTCAAAGCTGAGAAGCAAAAAAACGGTCTTCTCAATGGTGAAGACCAAAAAAGTTCTACAAATTAATGCACTTATTAGCAGTCATTTATGATAAATGTACTGCAATCCTACACCAACATACCTGCAAATTGTACTCCATAAATGCTTGCGTCTTGGATAGATACCCCTTTCATCCAACCCTACTTACAGTTATAGTTGCAATAATATTATTATAATCATTAATTGTCAATTCTAATTATTGCTTAGAATAGCATTGCTGCAACTGTTATTAAAAGCTTATATTGCTGCATTGTGAATGTATTTATGATTCTCTAATGTTTTAACTATGAATGGGACTCAAGAAAATTTACTTAGATTCATAGGTGTTTACTAGGCTAATGACCACAAGGCATTTTAAGCCTGGCCATGCATCCTAAATCTCTGACAAGTGATACCCTTGATAAGTGTAAGCAGAGGCTTGGGAGATAAAACATTTACAAGCAGGTGCCTGGGAGATGAACCATTTACAGGCTGCCTGTGTCCATTAGAGATATAGGTGCCAAACCAGGGATGAATTTCTCGTTTCCCATCCAGCTGTCCAAGTTACACTTTAATTTGGTTAGGGAGGAACTCTGCTTCACATGGATGGGGAGTCTGTTCCAGAATCAGGGTAGTTTCTGGGATACATACCTGCCTCTCCAGCAGGTCCCATTTATATCACAGAAAAGGTTTAAATCTTTAGAATGGATAATTCTGGTTCTGCTTGTTTGGTGGATCACAGGAGGTCCATCACGATGGGGTCTGACAATGCCTTGTAATCCAGGCATAGATCTCCCCTTAACAGCCTGTAGGAGAAAGAATACAGGGATAGAGCCTTGAGGTGGTGTGCGTAGGGCATGTTACTTAATTCCTGTATTCTTTTAGTGAGGAACCTCTGTGGACATTCCAATTGTTGGATATGCCTGGTTAGGTACGTACCAAAGGGGGCATTGTACTCAGTGATAGGTTTGATGAATGCTGAATACAGTGGAATAATGACTTCCTTAGACCTAGATGCCATACCTTTGTTTATAAGTTGCACAACATAAAATGATTTCCTCACTGCTGTAGACACATGATGGTCAAAAGCTAAATTACTATCTATGTGTGCCACCAAGTCCCTGACTATTGGGTCAACTCTTAGGGGTGTGTTGTCAACATGATAGTTACCAGGGGTGGATAACTTCCTGAAGGATGCTATTATGCATTTCTTGGCATTTAGTTTTAGTCCATGGCTCTGACACCAGTTATTTACTTGTGTCAGCCCTTCCTGGAGAACATTTGTGTCTGTGTGGGATTCAATGACAGCTCCTAATTTGCAATCATCTTTAAATGTATTCAGCCAGAGGCCATTGGCATTGGCCTTGGCTTTAGAGAAGTAAATTCTAAAAAGGACCAATCCCTGAGGGACTCCCCTTGTGACTGGCCTCTTCATAGAGGGGGGGGGCTCCCCAATTCTAACTTCCTGGATCCTGTCTGTGAGCCAGCTGGCTATCCACAAAGTGACAGAAGGGTTTGTACCTAACCTCTTGAGTTTGTCAACAATGCCCAAGTGGGGTATTGTGTCAAATGCCTTGGCCAGGTCAAGGTAGGCAGTGTAGGCCATTTTGCCCTCATAAATTGTTTTAGTGACCTTCTCAAAGAAGTCCACCAGGTTGAGTAGGCATCACCTGCCCTTAACGAAACTATGTTGGGTCCAGTGTCTGGAGATTTCCTTTGTCTTTATTGATCATTGCCATGAACATTCTTTCCATGGCTTTGCATATGAGACTAGTGAGACTTATGGGTCTGTAGTTTCCAGGGTCTGTAGATGGCCCACCTTTGTACAGAGGGATGACTGTTGCTGTTCTCCATTCATTAGGCATGAAGCTTGTTTGGAGACTACAGTTAAATAGCAGTTCCAGACAAATGCAGAAAATGCATGCTAACACAAGTCCTGTTATTCTAGCAATTTTCTAAGTTTATAAGAGCAATATTTAAAATCTGTTCCTAGTTTTGAGCATTTGTCCCCCCATTATTTTAAAATTTGTCCAGATTTCTTGTGCTAAGAGGCTGAGAGGTATGTCATGTATAGCAAAGCAAATAGCAGACAAATAAAACAGATATCTTTTTGCACACTTCTGATGTTTCATCTGCGTGTATAATTCTCTATTAATATTGTTTTCCTTGACTTAACTTTCACACAAAACTTGAAGGCAAGGAAAAGAAGCCAGTTACTGTCTTTTTTTTAAATCCTTTTTATTTATTTTATAATATCATTGAAAAAGGAACATATTACACAACATCACACAAATTACAAAAAATAAACATACACAACTATATACATTTATGCACTGCCCAAAGACAAAAGTGAAACATATCATATCAGTACAATCACATTCAATTCAATATATGGTCAAATAACATCCTCCAAAAACTCTTTAAGATATGGAGTCTGTTTGTGGTTGTGAAAAATATATCTATGTGCCTTTAGGTGGTTGGTCGCAAGAGTCTTAAACCCCTCCCAGGATAGTAAATTATTGTTTTTCCAATTAAAATGATGTAATACTTTATTAACATGAAGATGGATATTAAGATCCTAAGTTGCAACTTTGTCAGTCCTGGGGGAGGGATATGTAAGAGGGCAAATTTCCAAGAAAGAGTTGATTTTTCGTAGCCCATTTTCTCAAGCTGGACTCTTAATGCGCACCATAGCTTATATTACTGTTTACAACTCCAAAATATGTGTAGGGCATCTCCTGTCTGATTTTGGCAGAATTGACAATGAGGAGAAGAGTTATGGTATATTTTATTGATTATACTTGGGGTAAGATAAGCATTATTCAATAACATAAGCTGGGCGTGCCTAAGTTTTCTAAGAGGGATGAGATTGGGGTCATTTTTGATGGCATTCGATATCTGGTCTTGAGTGATATGGGGATCCTGTTTTATCCAGTAGCTAGAATATATGGGCTCCTTTTGTGTTTTGATGGACATAATGAATTTATAGGAGCTTGAAATCATTTTCTTTTTGAGTAGAAGTAAGTTCCATAGAACCTTACATGCGGAAATGTCTTTATCTGATACACTAATAGGGTTAAATAATTTATGAGATAATTTCCTAATTTGTCTTAATATGATCAAATATTTTTAGTGAGGTTCATCATAATGCTTGCCTCTGAAGTAGAGAGGTGCATATACGGGTCTAAGATGATTTTTATCCTTTAGGAGTGGGAATTGATTCAAATTTATCATAGTCCCATTCAATTTTAAGTTAGGATTAAGGTGGAGGGGTTGTAAGGTGTTGAAGGCAGGGGTTAATTTTAAGGTATGTACAGGTTTTTATAAAGTTATTATCCTATATTCTATACTGTTATTTATTTTGAATTTGTTCAGGTTATCTTTATTTAAGAAGGGAAGAGCTAGAGGGTTGAAGCTAAGCAATTTGACATAGTTTTATACTATTTGACCCAAATGGGATACAAATTAGTGGATTTTTTAGGGAATGTAGCTATATTAATTATTCTACTACAGTTAATGATTTCATAATACAGTTTGAAGTCTGGCAGTCCTAAGCCGCCTAGTTCTCTTGGATATGAAAGTTTAACATAACTAATCCTAACAGATTTAGGGGACCACAAGAAATTCGACAAAGATGAATAAATAGTTTTTGAAAAAGCTATTTTGTAGGATAATATTGGTTGCATTAAAAATAAATAGAAGTCTCAGTAGTATATTCATTTTGATGATCGCTACCCCTAGCGAGAAAGTGTAATTTAAGAATAGTCCATCTTTCAAGTAATTTTGTATGTCTGACCAAACACTAGTGATATTGACCTGGTAGTATGCTTTAGGGTCCGGGAAAAATGAAATTCCTAAGTAGCTGATGTGTTGTTTAGTCCCAATATTTTTAGGGGTTAGAGCATTGGGGTACTGAGTGTAGATATTAATTGGAAAGATTACAGATTTGTCCCGGTTTAGCATGTAATTAAAAAATTTAGAGAAGGTGTCTATGAGGTCATAACATTTTCAAAGTCAGAATTAGGAAGTGAAAAATAAATGTTTAAGTCATCAGCATATGCGGATAGAGGTATTGTAGTATTGTAAAGGGTAGGAATATGGTGATATGTTCTCTGTTTAATTAATAAGAATAACGGTTCAATGAATAGATTAAATAGCAGGGGGAGAGGGGGCACCCTTGTCTTGCACCATTTTTAATCTTTATTCTGGATGACATTTGTTTATTTATCTGGAGAATGGTATAAGCATTTGAGTAAAGCGTTTTAATAATTTTAACGTAAAAGTTAGGTATATTGAACAGTGGAAGAATCTCAAACAAGACATCTATGCTAATTCGGTAAAAAGCCTTAGATGCGTCAATAGCTAAGGTATATATAGGGGTTTGTGCCAGGGAAGAGAGTGATATCATAGCATCTATAGTAAATGTATGGTCCACAGCTTGCCTATGTAAGATAAATCCTGGTTTCTCAGGTGATATAATGCTACTGATGACCTTTTTAAGTCTATTAGCTAGAATTGTGGCTAGGATCTTCATGAATAAGTTGACAATAGAGATAGGCCTGTATTTCGATGGATCTTTGGTATCGGAATTAGGTTTTAAAATAAAAATGGTTCTAGATGCGTTTAAATGAATGTCTTTTATCCCAAATTGTATAATACTGTTAAAGAGCTGAAGAAGAATGATGGAATTTTTTTTATTGAAATGTTTATAAAATTCATCCGTAAATCCATCTGGGCCAGGGGATTTATTCGGTTTGAGGCTATTGATGGCAAGGGTGATTTCTTGTTTTGTGATTTTCCTAGCTAGAAAGTTTTGTTGCTCTTCAGTAAGTTTGAGGAAGGTTAAGTTGTTTAAGAATAGTTGTAACTCCTTTTTGTCAATAGAGTCTTCCGGGGGGGGCTATACAACTTTGCATACATTGATTAAAACAGGGTAATAATATCATGTGTATTTTGATACAGTTTCCCTTGATGAGAAATTTCAGGAATGAAGGGAGAGGGTTTGCTCTGATTCATTATCCTAGCTAGGAATTTAGAAGGAAAAAGGGCCCATTCAGAATATTTGGCTAAAGTTTTTATTTCATGAAAGGAAAGACATTCAGCGTGCAAGGTTAGCAGGTTCTCTTGCAGTTGAATTATTTCTTTCTCAGCTTCAGGTGAGTAGTTTATTTGTATTTCATTTTCCAGTTTACCTATTCTGTCTTTTATGAGTACTTCATTTTTGATGTTAAGTTTCCTATAGTATGAGGCCTTCTTGATAAGAACTCCTCTAATCATAGTCTTTGTGGCAGCCCAGGCGATATCCAAAGAAGAAGAAGGGGAATTAAGTGAACAAATAAATTGATCTAAATAGGATTCAATTTCTGTGAGTATGTTGTTCTTCTTTAGGAGATTTGAGTTAAACTGCCACCAAATAGCTTTATTGCGTGAAGGTATATAAGAAGACCAATGAATGTTCAGTGATATTTCTGAGTGGTCCAATAGAAATCTAGGTTCAGTGTTATGGGTGATGTTAAAGTTCATGAATACAGAAGATATAAGAAAAAAGTCCAATCTGGACCAGCTTTTATGGCAGTTTGAAAAGAATGTGAATTTGTTATTTTTGAGGATACAATTTTGATATATGTATGGGTCAAATTGATTGTAATCTTCCTTTAATTCAGAAATAGTTAAGGTGGCATGCTTATTATAATTAGCTTTAACATTAGTCCTATCTGTCTCTGGGTCCTGGATATAGTTCCAGTCTCCACCCGCTATGTAATAATGATTAGGGAAGCTAGCAAGGATTTTATGGATCTGCATAAGGAAATTCTGTTGACTGGAGCATGGTGCATAAATGCTGATGAATAAAATACGTTTATCTAGATGTGTACTACGTGAGGTGAATTAGCACCATCTTCCATCCTTATCAGAGTCCTGTTTAATAATGTCTTGTTGAAATGTATTTTTAATAATAATAGCAACCCCCACACTATTAGTTTTTGCCCCTGATGCTATAATGGTTTTAATCCATCTTTCCCCCCAGATCCCTCTTCCACTGCTCCTCAGATAGATGAGTTTCTTGGATGAAAATTATGCTAGATAATGCTTTAAACTTCAGGTGCATGAAGAAGTCAGTTACGTCTACGCTCTTCTAGTGTGTTCAGCAATGCTTTTGCCTGTATTGTCAAACTTTATTTTTGACATCACGCACACATGTTTTTTAGAAAGTAGGCTCCTTGTATAATCTAGATGCCTTCACTGATATGGCTGCCATAAAAATGGATGGACTGCATCTGCAAAAATGGATATATCCTATACATAGCTGTTTTAATTGTTTTGTCAACTAAATAAATGTAACAATTTTCAGTTAATGGTCATTTTCCCAAATCATAGCAGCACATTTGAGTAGGAGTTTGTCCTGTGACAACTTTTCTAACAGTCTTTTAAAGCTGTTAACTACTCAGTATTTTTGACCAGCAATTTAATGACTCCCACATTTATGCAGTCTCTTGAACCCTGCCACCACCACTCAGTTTTTGATGCTGAGTAACAACATAAGTTCCAAGTTCTGGCTCACCCACAGCAAAGTCTGACCAGAAATATTCACATCACAGTTGTATTGTAACACAATGTATGCCATTAAAAAAAAATCCCTGAAAAAAATCTATATTTCCATTGGTTAACTATTGGGCGGAGATCATTGGACTGTAAGTCAAATCACATTTGCTTAAATTGGACTAGTATCACTGTATGTTAGTTGGTTTAATTTCTGTAAATAATTTATGTATGTATGCATGTACACTGTCTGTTATATCATTATTCACATCTTTCTTTTCTGTTTATGAGTAGCAATTTAAGGGTGGTAATGTAGAATTGCTATAAAATTGTGGATATGAATAATCTGTCCAGTTTTATCAAGTTCTAGAAAGCTATTAAAGGTAATGTGAGGAGGAGTGTTAACTATGTTACACTATTGTCCCTTATTACATATCAGAAAAATTTCAGCATCTTTCTTGCTAAGTTCCCTTCTTAAACTGACATGTTTGCCTGTCATCAAATAACGTAGCTTTCTCCATTGATCCACTTTTGTAATTTCAACTGATAAAAGCTTTTGCAATAAAGGAGTTACTTAAAAAAGAGAGAAAGAGAGATGAATCAGCCAGCATGTGCAAGCAGCACAGAAGAATAGAAGAATAGAGCACTGACCACAGCTCAGATGACCAAAGCTCAGTCAGTGGCTAGGACACTTGGCAGTGCAGGCAGGTAAGGATGAACATGCCATCACATTGTGCTGCACTTTTCTGTTGGAAACTAGAGAAACACCACAAGGTGCCTCCTGTGAGTGGAGTATCCTGCCGACATAAATTTCATGGTGAAGTGAGAGGCAGTGCAGTGCTGACACGTATTGTACATCCACCCGCTGGCTGCCACTGAGCAGGCATGGGGTGTAAGGATTAAGGCAAAAACACAAACCACCTATAATGGCTATCTTACTGATGACCCCACCTAGCTGACCCTTACCCCAGTGATGGAGAATAATTAGCTAGAAGGGGCTTATGGTCAATAGGCATACCTGTCAACTAACCAGATTATTGCAGAATACTCAGATTTTTGCCTTATATTTTCAGTCTTTTCCTCATAAAATTTGTGGTTTAATGGTAAATCAGTGAGGATTGAAGTCATTAAATAATTTATTTATTTATTTATTTTACATTTTATTTTACATTTGTTGACCGGGCTAGTCCAGCTGGATATATGTCCATTTTCAGTGGAGGCCCGGGGAGAAAAGCTCCACAAATTACAACAACATAAAAGGTCAATAACAGTATAATTTGGTACATAAGTTTTAACAATTATAGTACAAGCCTAAGATTATATATTTTATATTTCATATTTCAGTAGGAAAAAGGAAAAATTTATCTAAGAATAGATGAATAAGACTAATACATTTGTATTAGAAATGGTGTAGTACAAATCTTTATAACATATTACAAAATTAGATACACCTAGCAATTTATGATAAGAGATACTAGGTCTCACAAAAACCTAAGAAAGAAAAACACTAGAGATCAATAGATAGAGTATAGAAGAACAGCAAACAAGGATGGATTTCTAGTGTTATTTAACACATAGGTTGTGATACTATATGAAGGTGTTTGATCATTCCACAGTATATACTTATTTACATGAGAAGAAATCCTAAGGAAGGTTAAGCTCACTAAACATTAGTGAGACAAAACTAAAAATAATGGCAGACATCTGAATTATAGACTTCATTACCCTTCAGAAAATGTATCCTGACATAAAACCTTATATTGTAGCAACTTTCTAAGTTTATGAGAGCAATATTTAAAATGTGTTCCTATTTTTGATCTTCCTCCCCATTATTTTTAGTTTTGTCCAGATTTCTTGTGCTAAGAAGTTGAGGTTATATCAGTAGGCAGTGGGGTATAGTGTTCCCAAAATAAAAACACACAGACCAGTTTTTGCTGATGACCTGTCTCCTACATATGGCAAACACAGAAGTTTATATTAATTATACACTTTCCATATTGATAAAATGATAGCAGGGTCCTGTTATCAGAAAGAAGAATAAGAGGATATCTGTCACAAAAGGTTGTCACCCCAAAAAAAATTTTGAAAATTCCAAACTAGTGAGGGTATTAAACCCTAAGGTCATAATACTTAAAAAGGAAAGATGATGATATGGCAGAATATCGCCAAGGACACAGTATCTGTCAGCGGAATAATTTAATATGGATTCCGATGTAGTCAATGTAATGATTTGCTCATTGCCAATCTAACTTACTTCATCTTCACTAATTTGGGAAAACAAAATTGTGCCACTACAATATCTCTAGGCCTCTCACAAGCAAATATGGTAGACACATACTTCTCCTAAGATGACTTATAGTATAAGGGACAGGAGCTAAATGAATAGTCTGGTTTATGAACTACCCGGCAAATCATACAGGGTCAATCATGGGTCAACATGCAGCTTAGTCTGTTACTGGTCAAAGACAGGAGGCATTCCTCAAATTTCAGTACTGAGATTATTAATGTTCTCATATTTATCAACAGAATGAGTACAAATGCTGTAGAAATCTCCATCATACAACACACACATTTCCAGTCTCACATAGAGGATAAATGATGGTGCTTCCCTAATGTGTACCTTTTATTCAGATTTCAGCTCCCTTTGTCACTGATGAAATAACAATAGTCTACTGAATGAACATGAATTTATGGTATTTAACAAATATTTCCATAGAACTATTACTGAAACCTTTCATTACATTATTACAAGTACAGATGTGTGTCCAGAAACTGTGAGTTATAACTGTCTGGGTATTACAAATGAGGGCAAGTTATCCAGCCAAAACTATACAGTCAGAATAGTAAAACAGGTAATCAAAAAAATTGGGAGAGTGCTATAAGAGATCAAACATCAGATTGTTTCTAATATAAAAAATAGTGTAAGCTAATTCCATAATGAATCTATGATTCCATTATATTAGTGACACAGTGTGACAATGTACCTACAGCATTGTCAGATCTCAAAACAGGGCAGCATGCTTTGCAGCACAGATGCTGCTTGTTACCCACCACAATACACTACTAAATAAAATCGAATGGGTAAGATTAACTATTAAACTGACATATCCCAGCTGTTCTTTAACCTCAATCTTCACAGCCACTGTGTCATGATTTAACATACATGTAAGCTGGCATCACCTCAACAGATAACAATAGTTTGCACTGACTTAAAGTTCCAAACACACCCACAGTGACAGAAGAGTAACCATTGAGTCATGCATTCCTTACCATGTAAAATGCTTTGTAGAGACTCACTGCATTCAAAACACCTCAAGCCTTTCCTACTTTCTAAGGCACTAGTTCATAGACTGGTGTCAATGAATAAACTGTGACACTATCCACATTTTTTGTTGGTCAAGTTTCTTAATGTATTCTGTATGGGGATGAATGTAATGATTTATTACTGATTCTTTCTTTTCACTGCAATCATCTTTTGAGTAACAAATACCTTCATCATTGTTTAGAAATGAGAATAAATATTTAAAACGATATAGTTTTTTGTAGCTTCCTTTACCACATATGAATTTTATATAATCTGTGCAAAGAAATGTTATTTGAAATGTTTACCGGATTATAGTTCATTATGATCTATAACACATTTCATTTGAAAAACAATAGTCACACTATGATCTAAGACACATTTCATCAAAACCACAAAATATCAAAACACATTTCACTGAAAACATTACATACACTAAATATATCTCTATTTTATTTTGTACAGGAGCAAGCTGTCCTGTACTCCCTACACCCACCCAATTTAAATATTAATCACACATTAAATTACTGCTGGCACATGTTCACAACCTTATAGACATGGAGATGCAACATAACAGTCAGCATCAACAAGGAGCTAATGCTGATCAATGCTAATTTGCTTGTGATTCTTGTGCTCCAAAACCACATCAACAATCATTTTCTACAGGCTTACGTAGTTTTCAGTCAAATGTGATTCAAGTCATTTGAATGAATTTTCAATAAAATGTGCAACTGTTTTTTTCCTTTACCAAAAGTGCTTTAGATCAAATGAAATGTAACCATATGTGAATATATATATATATATATATATATATATATATATATATATATATATATATATATAGGATCATAGGTGTGTACTAGGCTAATATAGATTCATAGGGTGTGTACTAGGCTAATGGCCCTGGAACCTTTACAAACCTATCCCATAAGATTACCCTGGCATCATGCCACCTAACCTTAGTTCGTAGTGCCTCTGTGGAGTAGAGCCACTGGAGTGATCCCCAGCATGAATTTTCTATTTCCCATCCACTCATCAAGATTTCTCTTGAAGAGGGCCAGTGAGCTGCTCTGCTTGACATGTATGGGAAGTCTATTCCATAGCATGGGCAGTCTCTGTGTTATGAACCTGTCCCTCCAGCATGTTCTGTTGATTGTGGTAATGAGGTTGAGGTCTCTGGAGCGTGTGGTGTGGAGGGATTGGGATTTCTTTATATGTAGCATTTCTAACAGAGCTGGGTCAGACATGGCTTTGTAAGTCAAGCAGAGATCGCCTCTAAATAGGTGATATGAGAGAGAATAGTTGGAGTTTTTTTAATCTGAACATATAGGACAAGTGTTTAAGGCCTAGGATCCTCTTTGTGAGGTACTTTTGTGGCTTCTCCAGTTGTTGCAGGTGTCTAGTGAGGTACATGCCAAATGGGGCATTTTACTCTATGATTGGCCTAATGAAGGAAGTGTAGAGGGGGACAATGACCTCTTTCTTCCTGGATGCAAAATCCTTAGTAATGAGATGTGCCACATAGAAGGACTTTCTGACCACAGTGGCAATGTGGAGGTCAAAAGAGAGGTTGCTGTCAACCTGTGTTCCCAGATCTCTTATAACACCTTCTGTGTTCAGTGGACTATCATCAATGTGGTAATTCAAGGGAACTGGGTTTTTCGCAAAGGGGATGAAGACACATTTTTTGGCATTGAGCTTAAGGTCATGGTTCTGACACCAGTCATTGGTCTCATTGAGGCCTTTCTGCAGGATGTCAACATCACTTGGGGAGTTAATAATAGCTCACAACTTGCAATCATCTGCAAACTTTGTCAGCCACAGTCCCTTCATGTTGGCCTGGATTTCAGAGAAGTCGATACCAAACAGGAGAGGACCCAGGACCGAACCCTGTGGGATGCCACTCATGACTTGCGGCAGTCTGACTTGGAGTCAGCTACTTTCACACTGTGGGTTCTATTTGTGAGCCAGTTTGCAACCCACCTAGTGTTATATATGGGTTGATGCCTAGCTTAGTAAGTTTTTCTATGATTCCTGAGTGGGGAATGGCATCAAAGGCCTTGGCCAGATCAAGGTAGGCTGTATGAACCACCCTACCTTCATCCACAGCTCTGGTGACTGACTCAAAGAAGTCGAACAAGTTGAGCAGGCATGATCTACCCTTCACAAAACTAAACTGTGTAGGATCCAGAGTTTGGAGATTCCCTATATCCTTGTTTATTAGGTCCATGATGATGCGTTCCATAGCTTTGCATATCAGACTCGTCAGGCTAATGGGGTGATAGTTCCTGGGGTCTGTAGTCGCTCCTCCTTTGTGGAGAGGGATGACTGTAGCAGTGTGCCATTTGGTAGGGACAAAGCCTAAGGTGAGGCTATGATTGAACAGGGCACACAGGTGAGATGTCAGTTCATTCTGTAGTTCATGTAAAACATATCCAGGGATACTGTCAGGTCCCATAGAAGCTGTATTCTTGGCTTTGGACAGTGCTGTTTTAACCTGTGCAGCAGTAATACTGGGTGCCGGGCAATCTACTGGTATTCTGATTGGTCCTTTGGGGGGGTAAGAGGGGTAAAGTTAGCACTGAATCTGTCCGCCAGTATATTTGCAATATCTGTTGGCTCGGTAT